>NW_024470889.1:440484-573454 GCF_017639515.1 Carcharodon carcharias
TATCAGGTACAAGGCTGTATCAGCGACAAGGCCCTTCAGGTACAAGGCAGTACCAGTGACAAGGCAGTATCAGGTACAAGGCTGTATCAGTGACGAGTCTGTACCAGTGACAAGGCTGTATCAGGGACAAGGCGGTATCAGTGAAAAGGCTGTATCAGCGACAAGGCTGTATCAGTGACAAGGCTTTATAAGGAACAAGGCTGTATCAGGTACAAGGCTGTATCAGGTACAAGCCTGTATCAGGTACAAGTCTGCATCAGTGTCAAGGCTGTATCAGGTACAAGGCTGTATCAGGTACAATGCTGTATCAGTGACAAGGCTGTATCAGGAACAAGGCTGAATCAGGTACAAGGCTGTATCAGTGACAAAGCTGTATCAGAGACAAGGCTGTAACAGTGAAAAGGCTGTATCATGTGTCAAGGCTGTATCAGTGTCAAGGCTGAATCAGAGACAAGGCTGTATCAGTGACAAGCCTTTATCAGTAAAAAGGATGTACCAGTGAAAAGGCTGTATCAGGTACAAGGCTGTATCAGGTACAAGGCTTAATCAGTGACAAGGCTGTATCAGCGACAAGGCTTAAACAGTGAAAAGGCTGTATCAATGACAAGGCTGTATCAACAACAAGGTTGTATCAGCAACAAGGCTGTATGAGTGACAAGGCTGTATCAGGTACAAAGTAGTATCAGTGACAAGTCTGTTTCAGGTACACGGCTGTATCAGTCACAAGGCTGTATCAGTGACAAGGCTGTATCAGCGACAAGGCTGCATCAGCGACAAGGCTATATCAGGCACAAGGCTGTATCAGGTACAAGGCTGTATCAGGTACAAGGCTACATCAGGTACAAGGCTGCATCAGGTACAAGGCTGTATCAGTGACAAGGCTGTATCAGGAACAAGGCTGTAACAGTGACAAGGCTGTATTAGGTACAAGGCTGTATCAGCGACAAGGCTGTATCAGGTACAAGTCTGTACCAGGGACAAGGCTGTATCAGCGACAAGGCTATATCAGCAACAAGGCTGTAATAGTGACAAGGCTGTATCAAGTACAAGACAGTATCAGGGACAAGGCTGTATCAGGGACAAGGCGGTATCAGGGACAAGGCTGTATTGGGAAAAGGCTGTATCGGGACAAAGCTGTATCAGCGACAAGGCTGTATCAGCGACAAGGTTGTATCAGCGACAAGGCTGTATCAGGTAGAAGGCTGTATCAGTGACAAGGCTGTATCAGATATAAGGCAGTATCAGCGACAAGGCTGTATCAGCGACAAGGCTGTATCAGGTACAAGGCTGTATTGGGAAAAGGCTGTATCGGGACAAAGCTGTATCAGCGACAAGGCTGTATCAGCGACAAGGTTGTATCAGCGACAAGGCTGTATCAGGTTGAAGGCTGTATCAGGTACAAGGCTGTTATCAGGTACAAGGCTGTATCAGCGACAAGGCTGTATCAGGTACAAGGCTGTATCAGGTACAAGGCTGTACCAGTGACAAGGTTTTATCAGGTACAAGGCTGTATCAGCGACAAGGCACTATCAGGTACAAGGCTGTACAAGTGACAAGGCAGTATCAGGTACAAGGCTGTATCAGTGACGAGGCTGTACCAGTGACAAGGCTGTATCAGGGACAAGGCGGTATCAGTGAAAAGGCTGTATCAGCGACAAGGCTGTATCAGTGACAAGGCTTTATAAGGAACAAGGCTGTATTAGGTACAAGGCTGTATCAGGTACAATGCTGTATCAGTGACAAGGCTGTATCAGGTACAAGGCTGTATCAGGTACAAGGCTGTATCAGTGACAAGGCTGTATCAGCGACAAGGCTGTAACAGTGACAAGGCTGTAACAGTGACAAGGCTGTATCAGTGCCAAGGCTGTATCAGTGTCAAGGCTGAATCAGAGACAAGGCTGTATCAGTGACAAGGCTTTATCAGTAAAAAGGATGTACCAGTGAAAAGGCTGTATCAGGTACAAGGTAGTATCAGTGACAAGGCTGTATCAGGTACACGGCTGTATCAGTCACAAGGCTGTATCAGTGACAAGGCTGTATCAGCGACAAGGCTGCATCAGCGACAAGGCTATATCAGGCACAAGGCGGTATCAGGTACAAGGCTGTATCAGGTACAAGGCTACATCAGGTACAAGGCTGTATCAGTGACAAGGCTGTATCAGGAACAAGGCTGTAACAGTGACAAGGCTGTATTTGGTACAAGGCTGTATCAGCGACAAGGCTGTATCAGGTACAAGTTTGTACCAGGGACAAGGCTGTATCAGCGACAAGGCTATATCAGTGACAAGGCTGTAATAGTGACAAGGCTGTATCAAGTACAAGCCAGTATCAGGGACAAGGCTGTATCAGGGACAAGGCTGTATCAGGGACAAGGCTGTATTGGGAAAAGGCTGGATCGGGACAAAGCTGTATCAGCGACAAGGCTGTATCAGCGACAAGGTTGTATCAGCAACAACGCTGTATTAGGTAGAAGGCTGTATCAGGTACAAGGCTGTTATCAGGTACAAGGCTGTATCAGCGACAAGGCTGTATCAGGTACAAGGCTGTATCAGGTACAAGGCTGTACCAGGGACAAGGTTATATCAGGTACAAGGCTGTATCAGCGACAAGGCCCTTCAGGTACAAGGCAGTACCAGTGACAAGGCAGTATCAGGTACAAGGCTGTATCAGTGACGAGGCTGTACCAGTGACAAGGCTGTATCAGGTACAAGGCGGTATCAGTGAAAAGGCTGTATCAGCGACAAGGCTGTATCAGTGACAAGGCTTTATAAGGAACAAGGCTGTATCAGGTACAAGGCTGTATCAGGTACAAGCCTGTATCAGGTACAAGTCTGCATCAGTGTCAAGGCTGTATCAGGTACAAGGCTGTATCAGGTACAATGCTGTATCAGTGACAAGGCTGTATCAGGTACAAGGCTGTATCAGGTACAAGGCTGTATCAGTGACAAGGCTGTATCAGAGACAAGGCTGTAACAGTGAAAAGGCTGTATCAGTTTCAAGGCTGTATCAGTGTCAAGGCTGAATCAGAGACAAGGCTGTATCAGTGACAAGCCTTTATCAGTAAAAAGGATGTACCAGTGAAAAGGCTGTATCAGGTACAAGGCTGTATCAGGTACAAGGCTTTATCAGTGACAAGGCTGTATCAGCGACAAGGCTTAAACAGTGAAAAGGCTGTATCAATGACAAGGCTGTATCAACAACAAGGTTGTATCAGCAACAAGGCTGTATCAGTGACAAGGCTGTATCAGGTACAAAGTAGTATCAGTGACAAGTCTGTTTCAGGTACACGGCTGTATCAGTCACAAGGCTGTATCAGTGACAAGGCTGTATCAGCGACAAGGCTGCATCAGTGACAAGGCTATATCAGGCACAAGGCTGTATCAGGTACAAGGCTGTATCAGGTACAAGGCTACATCAGGTACAAGGCTGTATTAGGTACAAGGCTGTATCAGTGACAAGGCTGTATCAGGAACAAGGCTGTAACAGTTACAAGGCTGTATTAGGTACAAGGCTGTATCAGCGACAAGGCTGTATCAGGTACAAGTTTGTACCAGGGACAAGGCTGTATCAGCGACAAGGCTATATCAGCGACAAGGCTGTAATAGTGACAAGCGTATCAGTACAAGCGTATCAGTGACGAGCGTACCAGTACAAGGCTGTATCATGACAAGCGTATCTGTGAAAAGCTGTACCAGCGACAAGGCTGTACAGTGACACAGACTTTATAAAAACAAGGCGTACCAGGTACAAGCTGTATCAGTACCAGCCCTGTATCAGCTACAAGTCTGCATCAGTGTCAATGTGTATCAGTGTCAGCCTGTATCAGGTACAAGCGTATGAGTTACAATGCTGTATCAGTGACAAGGCTGTATCAGTAACAAGGCTGTATCAGGTTACAAGGCTGTATCAGTGACAAGGCTATATCAGCACAAGGCTGTATAAGGTACAGGCTGTATCAGTCAAGGCTGTATCAGTGACAAGGCTGTATCAGTGACAAGGCTGTATCAGTGACAAGGCTATATCAGGTACAAGGCTTTATCAGGTACAAGGCTGTATCAGTGACAAGGCTCTATCAATGACAAGGCTGTATCAGCGACAAGGCTGCAACAGTGAAAAGGCTGTATCAGTGAAAAGGCTGTTTCAATGACAAGGTTGTATCAGCGACAAGGCTGTATCAGCGACAAGGCTGTATCAGGTACAAGGCTGTATCCTGTACAAGGCTGTATCAGGAAGAAGGCTGTATCAGGTACAAGGCTAAAACAGCATCAAGGCTGTATCAGTGAAGGGCTGTATCAGTGAAGGGCTGTATCAGGTACAAGGCTATATCAGGTACAAGGCTGTATCAGTGACAAGGCTGTATCAACAACAAGGCTGTATCAGCGACAAGGCTGTATCAGCGACAAGGCTGTATCAGCGACAAGTCTGTATCAGGTACAAGGCTGTACCAGTGACAATGCTGTATCAGTGACAAGGCTGTAACAGCGACAATGCTCTGTCAGGTACAAAGCTGTATCAGGGACAAGGCTGTATCAGTGTCAAGGCTGTATCAGTGACAAGGCTGTATCAGTGACAAGGCTGTGTCAGTGACAAGGCTGTACCAGTGAAAAGGCTGTATCAGGAACAAGGCTGTGTCAGGTACAAGGCTGTATCAGGTACAAGGCTATAACAGCGACAAGGCTGTATCAGGTACAAAGCTGTATCAGTGACAAGGGCCTATCAGCGACAAAGCTGTATCAGCGACAAGGCTGTATCAACGACAAGGTTGTATCAGCGACAAGGCTGTATCAGGTACAAGTCTGTATCAGCGACAAGTCTGTATCATTTACACGGCTATACCAGTGACAAGGCTGTATCAGAGACAAGGCTGTAACAGCGACAATGATCGATCAGGTACAAGGCTGTATCAGTGTCAAGGCTGTATCAGTGACAAGGCTGTATCAGTGATAAGGCTGTATCAGTGACAAGGCTGTACCAGTGAAAAGGCTGTATCAGGTACAAGGCTGTGTCAGGTACAAGGCTGTATCAGTGACAAGGCTGTATCAGCGACAAGGGCTGTATCAGTGACAAGGCTGTATCAGTGTCAAGGCTGTGTCAGTGTCAAGGCTGAATCAGAGACAAGGCTGTATCAGTGACAAGGCTTTATCAGTAAAAAGGATGTACCAGTGAAAAGGCTGTATCAGGTACAAGGCTGTGTCAGGTACAAGGCTGAATCAGTGACAATGCTCTATCAATGACAAGGCTGTATCAGCGACAAGGCTGCAACAGTGAAAAGGCTGTATCAGTGAAAAGGCTGTTTCAATGACAAGGTTGTATCAGCGACAAGGCTGTATCAGCGACAAGGCTGTATCAGGTACAAGGCTGTATCTGTCACAAGGCTGTATCAGGAAGAAGGCTGTATCAGGTACAAGGCTATAACAGCGTCAAGGCTGTATTAGTGAAGGGCTGTATCAGGTGCACGGCTATATCAGGTACAAGGCTGTATCAATGACAAGGCGGTATCAGCTACAAGGCTGTACCAGTGACACGGCTGTATCAGTCACAAGGCTGTATCAGTGACAAGGCTGTATCAGCGACAAGGCTGCATCAGCGACAAGGCTATATCAGGCACAAGGCTGTATCAGGTACAAGGCTGTATCAGGTACAAGGCTGTATCAGTGACAAGGCTGAATCAGGAACAAGGCTGTAACAGTAACAAGGCTGTATTTGGTACAAGGCTGTATCAGCGACAAGGCTGTATCAGGTACAAGTTTGTACCAGGGACAAGGCTGTATCAGCGACAAGGCTATATCAGTGACAAGCTGTAATAGTGCATGGCTGTATCCAAGTACAAGCCAGTATCAGGGACAAGGCTGTATCAGGACAAGGGCTGTATTGGGAAAAGGCTGTACGGAAAAAGCTGTATCAGCGACAAGGCTGTATCAGCGACAAGGTTGTATCAGCAACAACGCTGTATAGGAAGAAGGCTGTATCAGGTACAAGGGCTGTTATCAGGTACACGGGCTGTATCAGCGACAAGGCTGATCAGGACAAGGCTGTATCAGAGTACAACGGCTGTTCAGGTACAAAGGCTGCATCAGTGACAAGGCTGTATCAGCGACAATGCTGTATCAGTGCTAAAGGCAGTATCAGGGACATGGCTGTATCAGGACAAGCTGTATCAGTGACACGCTGAATCAGGTACAAGGCTGGACTCAGGTACAAGGCTGTTCAGGGTACAAGGCGTATCATGACAAGGCTGTATCAGACAAAGCTGTATCAGCGACAAGGCTGCATCAGTGACAAGGCTGTATCAGGTACAAGGTTGTATCAGCGACAAGGCGATAAGCGAACAAGCTGATCATGAACAAGGCTGTATCAGTGACAAGGCTGTATCTGTGACCATGTTGCATCATGGACAAAAGGCTGTATCAAGTACAAGGCTGTACAAGGTACAAGGCTGCATCCAGGACAAGCGCTGTATCAGGGACAAGGACTGGTTCAGGTACTTGGCTGTATGGGCTTTTACAAGGCTGTATGCAGGGACAAGGCGTGTATTCAGGTACAAGGCGTGTGTCAGGTACAAGGCTGTATCAGGTACAAAGCTGTATCAGTGACAAGGCTGTATCTGGTACAAGGATGTATCAGTGACAAGGCTGTATCAGCGACAAAACTGTATCAGTGACAAGGCTGTAACAGCGACAAGGCTGTATCAGCATAAGGCTGTATCAGGACAAGGCTGTATCAGGAACAGGCTGTATCAGGTACAAGGCGTATCAGGTACAAGGCTGTATCAGGTACAAGGCTGTATCAGTTACAAGGCTATATCAGGTACAAGGCTGTATCAGTTACAAGGCTATATCAGCGACGAGGCTGTATCAGGTACAAGGCTGTATCAGGTACAAGGCTGTACCAGTGACAAGGCTGTATCAGAGACAAGGCTGTAACAATGACAAGGCTCTATCAGGGACAAGGCTGTATCAGGTACACGGCTGTATCAGGTACAAGGCTGTATCAGTGACAAGGCTGTATCAGGAACAAGGCTGTACCAGTGACAAGGCTGTATCAGCGACAAGGCTGTATCAGCGACAAGGCTGTATCAGGTACAAGGCTGTATCAGGTACAAGGCTGTATCAGCGACAAGGCTGTATCAGTGACAAGGCTGTATCAGGGACAAGGCTGTATCAGGTACAAGGCTCTATCAGGTACAAGGCTATATCACTGACAAGGCTGTATAAGTGACAAGGCTGTATCAGGTACAAGGCTGTATCAGTGACAAGGCTGTATAAGGTACAAGGCTATAACAGCGACAAGGCTGTATCAGTGACAAGGCTGTATCAGGTACAAGGCTGTATCAGGTACAAGGCTTTATCAGTGACAACGATCTATCAGTGACAAGGCTGTACCAGTGACAAGGCTGTATCAGTGACAAGGCTGTATCAAAACAAGGTTGTATCAGGTACAAGCCTGTATCAGTGACAAGACTGTATCAGGAACAAGGCTGTATCAGTGACAAGGTTGTATCAGTGACAGGGCTATATCACGCACAAGGCTGTATCAGTGACAAGGCTGTATCAGGTACAAGGCTGTATCAGGTACAAGGCTGTATCAGTGACAAGGCTATATCAGGAACAAGGCTGTATCAGTGACAAGGCTGTATCAGGTACAAGGCTGTATCAGCGACAAGGCTGTATCAGGTACAAGGCTGTACAAGGGACAAGGCTGTATCAGCGACAAGGCTGTATCAGCGACAAGGCTGTATCAGTGACAAGGCTGTATCAAGTACAAGGCTGTATCAGTGACAAGGCTGTATCAGGTACACGGCTGTATCAGCGACAAGGCTGTATCAGCGACAAGGCTGTATCAGCCACAAGGCTGTATCAGCGACAAGCCTGTATCAGGTACAAGGCTGTATCAGGTACAATGCTGTATCAGTACAAGGCTGTATCAGCGACAAGGCTGTATCAGGTACAAGGCTGTATCAGGTACAAGGCTGTACCAGTGACAAGGTTGTATCAGGTACAAGGCTGTATCAGCGACAAGGCTCTATCAGGTACAAGGCTGTAGCAGTGACAAGGCTGTATCAGCTACAAGACTGTATCAGTGACAAGGCTGTATCAGCGACAAGGCTGTAACAGCGACAAGGCTTTATCAGTGACAAGGCTGTATCAGAGACAAGGCTGTATCAGCAACAAGGCTTTATCAGGAACAAGGCTGTATCAGGTACAAGGCTGTATCAGGTACAAGGCTGTATCAGTGACAAGGCTGTATCAGGTACAAGGCTGTATCAGTGTCAAGGCTGTATCAGCGACAAGGCTGTATCAGGTACAAGGCTGTATCAGTGACAAGGCTGTATCAGGTACAAGGCTGTATCAGGTACAAGGCTGTATCAGTGACAAGGCTGTATCAGCGACAAGGCTGTATCAGTGACAAGGCTGTATCAGTGTCAAGGCTGAATCAGAGACAAGGCTGTATCAGTGACAAGGCTGTATCAGGAACAAGGCTGTAACAGTGACAAGGCTTTATCAGGTACAAGGCTGTATCAGTGACAAGGCTGTATCAGGTACAAGGCTGTATCAGGGACAAGGCTGTATCAGTGACAAGGCTGTATCAGTGACAAGGCTGTATCAGTGACAAGGCTGTATCAGGTACAAGGCTGTATCAGGGACAAGGCTGTATCAGCGACAAGGCTGTATAGAGGACAAGGCTGTATCAGCGACAAGGCTGTATCGGCGACAAGGCTGCATCAGCACAAGGCTGTATCAGTGACAAGGCTGTATCAGTGACAAGGCTGTATCAGTGACAAGGCTGTATCAGTACAAGGCTGTATCAGGGACAAGGCTGTATCAGGGACAAGGCTGTATCAGGACAAGGCTGTATCAGGACAAGGCTGTATCAGGACAAGGCTGTATCAGGACAAGGCTGTATCAGGACAAGGCTGTATCAGAGACAAGGCTGTATCAGTGACAAGGCTGTATCAGTGACAAGGCTGTATCGGTGACAAGGCTGTATCAGGAACAAGGCTGTATCAGGTACAAGGCTGTATCAGGTACAAAGCTGTATCAGTGACAAGGCTCTATCTGGTACAAGGATGTATCAGCGACAAGGCTGTATCAGCGACAAAGCTGTATCAGTGACAAGGCTGTAACAGTACAGGCTATATCAGTGACAAGGCTGTATCAGTGACAGGAGCTGTATCAGTGACAAGGCTGTCTCAGGTACAAGGCTGTATCAGCGACAAGGCTGTATCAGAGACAAGGCTGTATCAGTACAAGGCTGTATCAGCGACAGGCCTGTATCAGGTACAAGGCAGTATCAGCGACAAGGCTGTATCAGCTGACAGGGCCTGTATCAGGAAAGGCTGTATCAGGTACAAAGGCTGTATCAGTGACAAGGCTGGATCAGTGACAAGCTGTAACAGCGACAAGGCGGTATCAGTGACAAGGCTGTTATCAGGTACAAGGCTGTATCAGGTACAAGGCTGTATCAGGTACAAGCGCTGTATCAGGTACAAGGCTGTATCAGTGACAAGGTGTATCAGTGACAAGGCTGTAATCAGGTACAAGGCAGTATCAGGTACAAGGCAGGGTATCAGGACAAGGCTGTACAGGTGACAAGCTGTATCAGGTACAAGGCTGTATCAGTACAAGGCTGTATCAGGACAAGGCTGTATCAGTGACAAGGCTGTATCAGTACAAGGCTGTATCAGGTACAAGGCTGTATCATCAGTGACAAGGCTGTATCAGTGACAAGGCTGTATCAGCGACAAGGCTGTATCAGGTACAAGGCTGTATCAGCGACAAGGCTGTATCAGGTACAAGGCTGTATCAGTGACAAGGCTGTATCAGTGCAAGGCTGTATCAGCGACAAGGCTGTATCAGGTACAAGGCTGTATCAGTGACAAGGCTGTATCAGTGACAAGGCTGTATCAGGACAAGGCTGTATCAGTGACAAGGCTGTATCAGGACAAGGCTGTATCAGTGACAAGGCTGTATCAGGACAAGGCTGTATCAGGTACAAGGCTGTATCAGGTACAAGGCTGTATCAGGACAAGGCTGTATCAGGTACAAGGCTGTATCAGGACAAGGCTGTATCAGTGACAAGGCTGTATCAGTGACAAGGCTGTATCAACGACAAGGCTGTATCAGCGACAAGGCTGTATCAGGTACAAGGCTGTATCAGCGACAAGGCTGTATCAGGTACAAGGCTGTATCAGTGACAAGGCTGTATCAGTGACAAGGCTGTATCAGCGACAAGGCTGTATCAGTGACAAGGCTGTATCAGTGACAAGGCTGTATCAGTACAAGGCTGTATCAGGACAAGGCTGTATCAGGACAAGGCTGTATCAGTGACAAGGCTGTATCAGTGACAAGGCTGTATCAGGTACAAGGCTGTATCAGTACAAGGCTGTATCAGGACAAGGCTGTATCAGTGACAAGGCTGTATCAGTACAAGGCTGTATCAGGACAAGGCTGTATCAGGACAAGGCTGTATCAGTGACAAGGCTGTATCAGGTACAAGGCTGTATCAGTGACAAGGCTGTATCAGGTACAAGGCTGTATCAGGTACAAGGCTGTATCAGTGACAAGGCTGTATCAGGACAAGGCTGTATCAGGACAAGGCTGTATCAGTACAAGGCTGTATCAGTGACAAGGCTGTATCAGGACAAGGCTGTATCAGGACAAGGCTGTATCAGGACAAGGCTGTATCAGGTACAAGGCTGTATGAGGTACAAGGCTGTATGAGGTACAAGGCTGTATCAGGTACAAGGCTGTATCAGCAACAAGGCTGTATCAATGTCAAGGCTGTATCAGGTACAAGGCTGTATCAGGTACAAGGCTGCGTCAGTGACAAGGCTGTAACAGTGACAAGGCTGTATCAGGTACAAGGCTGTATCAGTGACAAGGCTGTATCAGGTACAAGCCTGTATCAGTGACAAGGCTGTATCAGGAGCAAGGCTGTATCAGCGACAAGGCTGTATCAGGTACAAGGCTGTATCAGGTACAGGGCTGTATCAGGTACAAGGCTGTATCAGGTACAAGGCTATATCATGACAAGGTTGTATCCGGGACAAGGCTGTATCAGCGACAAGGCTGTATCAGCAACAAGACTGCATCAGGTACAAGGCTGCATCAGCGAAAAGGCTGTATCAGCGACAAGGCTGTTTCAGGACAATGCTGTATCAGGACAAGGCTGTATCAGGTACAAGGCTGTATCAGTGACAAGGCTGTATCAGGTACAAGGCTGTATCAGGTACAAGGCTGTATCAGGTACAAGGCTGTATCAGGTACAAGGCTGTATCAGGTACAAGGCTGTATCAGAGACAAGGCTGTATCAGGTACAAGGCTGTATCAGTGACAAGGCTGTATCAGGTACAAGGCTGTATCAGTACAAAGGCTGTATCAGGTACAAGGCTGTATCAGGTACAAGGCTGTATCAGTGACAAGGCTGTATCAGGTACAAGGCTGTATCAGTACAAGGCTGTATCAGTACAAGGCTGTATCAGTGACAAGGCTGTATCAGTACAAGGCTGTATCAGGTACAAGGCTGTATCAGGTACAAGGCTGTATCAGTGACAAGGCTGTATCAGGAGAAGGCTGTATCAGTGACAAGGCTGTATCAGTGACAAGGCTGTATCAGGTACAAGGCTGTATCAGTGACAAGGCTGTATCAGTGACAAGGCTGTATCAGGTACAAGGCTGTATCAGTGACAAGGCTGTATCAGGTACAAGGCTGTATCATGGACAAGGCTGTATCAGGACAAGGCGGTATCAGCGAAAAGGCTGTATCAGCGACAAGGCTGTATCAGTACAAGGCTGTATCAGGTACAAGGCTGTATCAGTACAAGGCTGTATCAGGTACAAGGCTGTATCAGGACAAGGCTGTATCAGGTACAAGGCTGTATCAGGACAAGGCTGTATCAGGACAAGGCTGTATCAGGACAAGGCTGTATCAGTACAAGGCTGTATCAGTACAAGGCTGTATCAGGTACAAGGCTGTATCAGGACAAGGCTGTATCAGGTACAAGGCTGTATCAGGACAAGGCTGTATCAGGTACAAGGCTGTATCAGGACAAGGCTGTATCAGGACAAGGCTGTATCAGTGACAAGGCTGTATCAGTACAAGGCTGTATCAGGTACAAGGCTGTATCAGGTACAAGGCTGTATCAGGACAAGGCTGTATCAGGTACAAGGCTGTATCAGTACAAGGCTGTATCAGGTACAAGGCTGTATCAGGACAAGGCTGTATCAGGTACAAGGCTGTATCAGTACAAGGCTGTATCAGGTACAAGGCTGTATCAGTGACAAGGCTGTATCAGGTACAAGGCTGTATCAGGACAAGGCTGTATCAGTGACAAGGCTGTATCAGGACAAGGCTGTATCAGGTACAAGGCTGTATCAGGACAAGGCTGTATCAGGTACAAGGCTGTATCAGTACAAGGCTGTATCAGGTACAAGGCTGTATCAGTACAAGGCTGTATCAGTACAAGGCTGTATCAGGTACAAGGCTGTATCAGGTACAAGGCTGTATCAGTGACAAGGCTGTATCAGTACAAGGCTGTATCAGTGACAAGGCTGTATCAGGTACAAGGCTGTATCAGGACAAGGCTGTATCAGGTACAAGGCTGTATCAGTACAAGGCTGTATCAGGTACAAGGCTGTATCAGGACAAGGCTGTATCAGGACAAGGCTGTATCAGGACAAGGCTGTATCAGGTACAAGGCTGTATCAGTACAAGGCTGTATCAGGACAAGGCTGTATCAGGTACAAGGCTGTATCAGTACAAGGCTGTATCAGTGACAAGGCTGTATCAGGTACAAGGCTGTATCAGGTACAAGGCTGTATCAGGACAAGGCTGTATCAGGTACAAGGCTGTATCAGGACAAGGCTGTATCAGGTACAAGGCTGTATCAGGACAAGGCTGTATCAGGTACAAGGCTGTATCAGTGACAAGGCTGTATCAGTACAAGGCTGTATCAGGACAAGGCTGTATCAGTACAAGGCTGTATCAGTGACAAGGCTGTATCAGGACAAGGCTGTATCAGTGACAAGGCTGTATCAGTGACAAGGCTGTATCAGTGACAAGGCTGTATCAGGACAAGGCTGTATCAGGTACAAGGCTGTATCAGGACAAGGCTGTATCAGTACAAGGCTGTATCAGTACAAGGCTGTATCAGGTACAAGGCTGTATCAGTACAAGGCTGTATCAGGACAAGGCTGTATCAGGACAAGGCTGTATCAGGTACAAGGCTGTATCAGGACAAGGCTGTATCAGGTACAAGGCTGTATCAGTGACAAGGCTGTATCAGGTACAAGGCTGTATCAGTGACAAGGCTGTATCAGTGACAAGGCTGTATCAGGGACAAGTCTGTATCAGGTACAAGGCTGTATCAGTGACAAGGCTGTATCAGTGACAAGGCTGTATCAGGTACAAGGCTGTATCAGGACAAGGCTGTATCAGTGACAAGGCTGTATCAGGGACAACTCTGTATCAGGTACAAGGCTGTATCAGTGCAAGGCTGTATCAGGACAAGGCTGTATCAGTGACAAGGCTGTATCAGTACAAGGCTGTATCAGGACAAGGCTGTATCAGGACAAGGCTGTATCAGTGACAAGGCTGTATCAGTACAAGGCTGTATCAGTGACAAGGCTGTATCAGGTACAAGGCTGTATCAGGTACAAGGCTGTATCAGTACAAGGCTGTATCAGTGACAAGGCTGTATCAGGACAAGGCTGTATCAGTACAAGGCTGTATCAGGACAAGGCTGTATCAGTGACAAGGCTGTATCAGGACAAGGCTGTATCAGGACAAGGCTGTATCAGGTACAAGGCTGTATCAGTGACAAGGCTGTATCAGGACAAGGCTGTATCAGGTACAAGGCTGTATCAGTGACAAGGCTGTATCAGTGACAAGGCTGTATCAGGTACAAGGCTGTATCAGGTACAAGGCTGTATCAGTGACAAGGCTGTATCAGGACAAGGCTGTATCAGTACAAGGCTGTATCAGTGACAAGGCTGTATCAGGTACAAGGCTGTATCAGGACAAGGCTGTATCAGGTACAAGGCTGTATCAGGTACAAGGCTGTATCAGGTACAAGGCTGTATCAGTACAAGGCTGTATCAGGTACAAGGCTGTATCAGTACAAGGCTGTATCAGTACAAGGCTGTATCAGGACAAGGCTGTATCAGTGACAAGGCTGTATCAGGTACAAGGCTGTATCAGGACAAGGCTGTATCAGGACAAGGCTGTATCAGGACAAGGCTGTATCAGGACAAGGCTGTATCAGGACAAGGCTGTATCAGGTACAAGGCTGTATCAGTACAAGGCTGTATCAGGTACAAGGCTGTATCAGTGACAAGGCTGTATCAGGACAAGGCTGTATCAGTACAAGGCTGTATCAGTACAAGGCTGTATCAGTACAAGGCTGTATCAGGTACAAGGCTGTATCAGTGACAAGGCTGTATCAGGTACAAGGCTGTATCAGGTACAAGGCTGTATCAGGTACAAGGCTGTATCAGGACAAGGCTGTATCAGGACAAGGCTGTATCAGTACAAGGCTGTATCAGTACAAGGCTGTATCAGGTACAAGGCTGTATCAGGACAAGGCTGTATCAGGACAAGGCTGTATCAGTACAAGGCTGTATCAGGTACAAGGCTGTATCAGTGACAAGGCTGTATCAGGACAAGGCTGTATCAGTGACAAGGCTGTATCAGGACAAGGCTGTATCAGGTACAAGGCTGTATCAGTGATAATGATGTATCAGTGACAAGGCTGTATCAGGTACAAGGCTGTATCAGGAACAAGGCTGTATCAGTGACAAGGCTGTATCAGGTACAAGGCTGTATCAGGTACAAGGCTGTATCAGGTACAAGGCTGTATCAGGTACAAGGCTGTATCAGTGACAAGGCTGTATCAGGTACAAGGCTGTATCAGTGACAAGGCTGTATCAGGTACAAGGCTGTATCAGGAGCAAGGCTGTATCAGGTACAAGGCTGTATCAGTGACAAGGCTGTATCAGTTACAGGGCTGTATCAGGACAAGGCTGTATCAGTGACAAGGCTGTATCAGTACAAGGCTGTATCAGGTACAAGGCTGTATCAGGTACAAGGCTGTATCAGGTACAAGGCTGTATCAGGACAAGGCTGTATCAGGTACAAGGCTGTATCAGGACAAGGCTGTATCAGGTACAAGGCTGTATCAGGTACAAGGCTGTATCAGGTACAAGGCTGTATCAGGTACAAGGCTGTATCAGGTACAAGGCTGTATCACGTCAAGGCTGTATCAGTGACAAGGCTGTATCAGGTACAAGGCTGTATCAGTACAAGGCTGTATCAGGTACAAGGCTGTATCAGTACAAGGCTGTATCAGTACAAGGCTGTATCAGTACAAGTCTGTATCGGTACAAGGCTGTATCAGGTACAAAGCTGTATCAGTGACAAGGCTGTATCAGGACAAGGCTGTATCAGTGACAAGGCTGTATCAGGGACAAGTCTGTATCAGGTACAAGGCTGTATCAGGTACAAAGCTGTATCAGTGACAAGGCTGTATCAGGACAAGGCTGTATCAGTGACAAGGCTGTATCAGGGACAAGGCTGTATCAGGTACAAGGCTGTATCAGGGACAAGTCTGTATCAGGTACAAGGCTGTAACAGTACAAGGCTGTATCAGTGACAAGGCTGTATCAGGTACAAGGCTGTATCAGTGACAAGGCTGTATCAGGTACAAGGCTGTATCAGGTACAAGGCTGTATCAGTACAAGGCTGTATCAGTACAAGGCTGTATCAGTACAAGGCTGTATCAGGTACAAGGCTGTATCAGGTACAAGGCTGTATCAGGTACAAGGCTGTATCAGTGACAAGGCTGTATCAGGACAAGGCTGTATCAGGACAAGGCTGTATCAGTACAAGGCTGTATCAGTACAAGGCTGTATCAGGTACAAGGCTGTATCAGGACAAGGCTGTATCAGTACAAGGCTGTATCAGGTACAAGGCTGTATCAGGTACCATGCTGTATCAGTTACAAGACTATCAGGACAAGGCTGTATCAGTGACAAGGCTGTATCAGGTACAAGGCTGTATCAGGTACAAGGCTGTATCAGGTACAAGGCTGTATCAGGTACAAGGCTGTATCAGGTACAAGGCTGTATCAGTGACAAGGCTGTATCAGGTACAAGGCTGTATCAGTGACAAGGCTGTATCAGGGACAAGGCTGTATCAGGACAAGGCTGTATCAGGACAAGGCTGTATCAGGTACAAGGCTGTATCAGTACAAGGCTGTATCAGTACAAGGCTGTATCAGGTACAAGGCTGTATCAGGTACAAGGCTGTATCAGTGACAAGGCTGTATCAGGTACAAGGCTGTATCAGGACAAGGCTGTATCAGGTACAAGGCTGTATCAGGACAAGGCTGTATCAGGTACAAGGCTGTATCAGGCAAAGGGCTGTATCAGGTACAAGGCTGTATCAGTGACAAGGCTGTATCAGTGACAAGGCTGTATCAGGTACAAGGCTGTATCAGGTACAAGGCTGTATCAGGTACAAGGCTGTATCATGACAAGGCTGTATCAGGGACAAGGCTGTATCAGGTACAGGGCTGTATCATGTACAAGGCTGTATCAGGACAAGGCTGTATCAGGGACAAGGCTATATCAGTGACAAGGATGTATCAGGTACAAGGTTGTATCAGGTACAAGGTTGTATCAGGTACAAGGCTGTATCAGGATCAGGGCTGTTTCAGTTACAAGGCTGTATCAGGGACAAGGCTGTATCAGTGACAAGGCTGTATCAGGTACAAGGCTGTATCAGTTACAAGGCTGTGTCAGGTACAAGGCTGTATCAGTGACAAGGCTGTATCAGGTACAAAGCTGTATCAGTGACAAGGCTGTATCAGTGACAAGGCTGTATCAGGTACAAGGCTGTATCAGGTGCAAGGCTGTATCAGTGACAAGGCTGTATCAGTGACAAGGCTGTATCAGGTACAAGGCTGTATCAGGTACAAGGCTGTATCAGTGACAAGGCTGTATCAGGTACAAGGCTGTATCAGGGACAAGGCTGTATCAGGTACAAGGCTGTATCAGGTACAAGGCTGTATCAGTGACAAGGCTGTATCAGGTACAAGGCTGTATCAGGTACAAGGCTGTATCAGGTACAAGGCTGTATCAGTACAAGGCTGTATCAGGACAAGGCTGTATCAGTGACAAGGCTGTATCAGGTACAAGGCTGTATCAGGTACAAGGCTGTATCAGGACAAGGCTGTATCAGTGACAAGGCTGTATCAGTACAAGGCTGTATCAGGTACAAGGCTGTATCAGGTACAAGGCTGTATCAGGTACAAGGCTGTATCAGGACAAGGCTGTATCAGGACAAGGCTGTATCAGTGACAAGGCTGTATCAGTGACAAGGCTGTATCAGGTACAAGGCTGTATCAGGACAAGGCTGTATCAGTGACAAGGCTGTATCAGGTACAAGGCTGTATCAGTGACAAGGCTGTATCAGGTACAAGGCTATATCAGTTACAAGGCTGTATCAGGACAAGGCTGTATCAGTACAAGGCTGTATCAGGACAAGGCTGTATCAGGTACAAGGCTGTATCAGGTACAAGGCTGTATCAGGTACAAGGCTGTATCAGTACAAGGCTGTATCAGTGACAAGGCTGTATCAGGTACAAGGCTGTATCAGGACAAGGCTGTATCAGGTACAAGGCTGTATCAGGACAAGGCTGTATCAGTACAAGGCTGTATCAGGTACAAGGCTGTATCAGGACAAGGCTGTATCAGGACAAGGCTGTATCAGTACAAGGCTGTATCAGTACAAGGCTGTATCAGGGACAAGGCTGTATCAGTGACAAGGCTGTATCAGGACAAGGCTGTATCAGGACAAGGCTGTATCAGGACAAGGCTGTATCAGGACAAGGCTGTATCAGGACAAGGCTGTATCAGGACAAGGCTGTATCAGGTACAAGGCTGTATCAGTGACAAGGCTGTATCAGGTACAAGGCTGTATCAGGACAAGGCTGTATCAGGACAAGGCTGTATCAGGTACAAGGCTGTATCAGGTACAAGGCTGTATCAGGTACAAGGCTGTATCAGGACAAGGCTGTATCAGTACAAGGCTGTATCAGGTACAAGGCTGTATCAGTACAAGGCTGTATCAGGACAAGGCTGTATCAGTACAAGGCTGTATCAGTGACAAGGCTGTATCAGGTACAAGGCTGTATCAGGACAAGGCTGTATCAGTGACAAGGCTGTATCAGGTACAAGGCTGTATCAGGTACAAGGCTGTATCAGTACAAGGCTGTATCAGGACAAGGCTGTATCAGTGACAAGGCTGTATCAGTGACAAGGCTGTATCAGTACAAGGCTGTATCAGGTACAAGGCTGTATCAGTGACAAGGCTGTATCAGGTACAAGGCTGTATCAGTACAAGGCTGTATCAGGTACAAGGCTGTATCAGTACAAGGCTGTATCAGTACAAGGCTGTATCAGGACAAGGCTGTATCAGGACAAGGCTGTATCAGGACAAGGCTGTATCAGTACAAGGCTGTATCAGGTACAAGGCTGTATCAGGTACAAGGCTGTATCAGTACAAGGCTGTATCAGGACAAGGCTGTATCAGTGACAAGGCTGTATCAGGTACAAGGCTGTATCAGGACAAGGCTGTATCAGGTACAAGGCTGTATCAGGACAAGGCTGTATCAGGACAAGGCTGTATCAGGACAAGGCTGTATCAGGACAAGGCTGTATCAGGTACAAGGCTGTATCAGGACAAGGCTGTATCAGGTACAAGGCTGTATCAGGTACAAGGCTGTATCAGGACAAGGCTGTATCAGGTACAAGGCTGTATCAGGTACAAGGCTGTATCAGGACAAGGCTGTATCAGGACAAGGCTGTATCAGTACAAGGCTGTATCAGGTACAAGGCTGTATCAGGTACAAGGCTGTATCAGGACAAGGCTGTATCAGTACAAGGCTGTATCAGGTACAAGGCTGTATCAGTGACAAGGCTGTATCAGGTACAAGGCTGTATCAGTGACAAGGCTGTATCAGGTACAAGGCTGTATCAGTACAAGGCTGTATCAGGTACAAGGCTGTATCAGTGACAAGGCTGTATCAGTACAAGGCTGTATCAGGTACAAGGCTGTATCAGTACAAGGCTGTATCAGGACAAGGCTGTATCAGTGACAAGGCTGTATCAGGACAAGGCTGTATCAGGACAAGGCTGTATCAGGTACAAGGCTGTATCAGTGACAAGGCTGTATCAGTGACAAGGCTGTATCAGTACAAGGCTGTATCAGTACAAGGCTGTATCAGTGACAAGGCTGTATCAGGTACAAGGCTGTATCAGGTACAAGGCTGTATCAGTGACAAGGCTGTATCAGTACAAGGCTGTATCAGGTACAAGGCTGTATCAGGACAAGGCTGTATCAGTGACAAGGCTGTATCAGTACAAGGCTGTATCAGGTACAAGGCTGTATCAGGACAAGGCTGTATCAGTACAAGGCTGTATCAGTACAAGGCTGTATCAGTGACAAGGCTGTATCAGGTACAAGGCTGTATCAGGTACAAGGCTGTATCAGGTACAAGGCTGTATCAGGACAAGGCTGTATCAGGACAAGGCTGTATCAGTACAAGGCTGTATCAGTGACAAGGCTGTATCAGGTACAAGGCTGTATCAGGACAAGGCTGTATCAGTACAAGGCTGTATCAGTACAAGGCTGTATCAGTGACAAGGCTGTATCAGGTACAAGGCTGTATCAGTACAAGGCTGTATCAGTACAAGGCTGTATCAGGACAAGGCTGTATCAGGACAAGGCTGTATCAGGACAAGGCTGTATCAGGTACAAGGCTGTATCAGTACAAGGCTGTATCAGTACAAGGCTGTATCAGTGACAAGGCTGTATCAGGTACAAGGCTGTATCAGTGACAAGGCTGTATCAGGTACAAGGCTGTATCAGGACAAGGCTGTATCAGTACAAGGCTGTATCAGGTACAAGGCTGTATCAGGACAAGGCTGTATCAGGTACAAGGCTGTATCAGTACAAGGCTGTATCAGTGACAAGGCTGTATCAGTACAAGGCTGTATCAGGTACAAGGCTGTATCAGGACAAGGCTGTATCAGGACAAGGCTGTATCAGGTACAAGGCTGTATCAGGTACAAGGCTGTATCAGGACAAGGCTGTATCAGGACAAGGCTGTATCAGGACAAGGCTGTATCAGGACAAGGCTGTATCAGGACAAGGCTGTATCAGGTACAAGGCTGTATCAGGTACAAGGCTGTATCAGGTACAAGGCTGTATCAGGACAAGGCTGTATCAGGTACAAGGCTGTATCAGTACAAGGCTGTATCAGTGACAAGGCTGTATGAGCTACACGGCTGTATCAGGGACAAGGCTGTATCAGGTACAAGGCTGTATCAGTGACAAGGCTGTATCAGGTACAAGGCTGTATAAGTACAAGGCTGTATAAGTGAAAAGTCTGTATCAGGACAAGGCTGTATCAGTGACAAGGCTGTATCAGGACAAGGCTGTATCAGTGACAAGGCTGTATCAGGACAAGGCTGTATCAGGACAAGGCTGTATCAGTACAAGGCTGTATCAGTACAAGGCTGTATCAGTACAAGGCTGTATCAGTACAAGGCTGTATCAGGTACAAGGCTGTATCAGTGACAAGGCTGTATCAGTACAAGGCTGTATCAGGTACAAGGCTGTATCAGGACAAGGCTGTATCAGGACAAGGCTGTATCAGTGACAAGGCTGTATCAGGACAAGGCTGTATCAGTACAAGGCTGTATCAGGACAAGGCTGTATCAGTGACAAGGCTGTATCAGTACAAGGCTGTATCAGTACAAGGCTGTATCAGGTACAAGGCTGTATCAGTACAAGGCTGTATCAGTACAAGGCTGTATCAGGACAAGGCTGTATAAGTACAAGGCTGTATCAGTGACAAGGCTGTATCAGGTACAAGGCTGTATCAGGTACAAGGCTGTATCAGTGACAAGGCTGTATCAGGTACAAGGCTGTATCAGTGACAAGGCTGTATCAGGTACAAGGCTGTATCAGGTACAAGGCTGTATCAGTGACAAGGCTGAATGAGGGACAAGGCTGTATCAGGTGCAAGGCTGTATCAGGACAAGGCTGTATCAGGTACAAGGCTGTATCAGGTACAAGGCTGTATCAGTACAAGGCTGTATCAGTACAAGGCTGTATCAGTGACAAGGCTGTATCAGGTACAAGGCTGTATCAGTGACAAGGCTGTATCAGTACAAGGCTGTATCAGGACAAGGCTGTATCAGGTACAAGGCTGTATCAGGTACAAGGCTGTATCAGGACAAGGCTGTATCAGGACAGGGCTGTATCAGTGACAAGGCTGTATCAGGTACAAGGCTGTATCAGGGACAACGCTGTATCAGGTACAAGGCTGTATCAGTGACAACGCTGTATCAGGACAAGGCTGTATCAGGGACAAGGCTGTATCAGGACAAGGCTGTATCAGCGAAAAGGCTGTATCAGGGACAAGGCTGTATCAGCGACAAGGCTGTATCAGTACAAGGCTGTATCAGGTACAAGGCTGTATCAGGACAAGGCTGTATCAGGTACAAGGCTGTATCAGGACAAGGCTGTATCAGTACAAGGCTGTATCAGGTACAAGGCTGTATCAGTGACAAGGCTGTATCAGGTACAAGGCTGTATCAGGACAAGGCTGTATCAGTACAAGGCTGTATCAGTACAAGGCTGTATCAGGTACAAGGCTGTATCATCGACAAGGCTGTATCAGTGACAACGCTGTATCAGGTACAAGGCTGTATCAGTACAAGGCTGTATCATGACAAGGCTG
This sequence comes from Carcharodon carcharias, assembly GCF_017639515.1. Taxonomy (NCBI): domain Eukaryota; kingdom Metazoa; phylum Chordata; class Chondrichthyes; order Lamniformes; family Lamnidae; genus Carcharodon; species Carcharodon carcharias. The sequence goes on from NW_024470889.1 coordinate 462,293, forward strand.
TATCAGGTACAAGGCTGTATCAGGACAAGGCTGTATCAGGTACAAGGCTGTATCAGTACAAGGCTGTATCAGTACAAGGCTGTATCAGGTACAAGGCTGTATCAGTACAAGGCTGTATCAGTACAAGGCTGTATCAGGTACAAGGCTGTATCAGTGACAAGGCTGTATCAGGTACAAGGCTGTATCAGGTACAAGGCTGTATCAGTGACAAGGCTGTATCAGGACAAGGCTGTATCAGTGACAAGGCTGTATCAGGTACAAGGCTGTATCAGTGACAAGGATGTATCAGTGACAAGGCTGTATCAGTGACAAGGCTGTATCAGGACAAGGCTGTATCAGTGACAAGGCTGTATCAGGTACAAGGCTGTATCAGGTACAAGGCTGTATCAGTGACAAGGCTGTATCAGTGACAAGGCTGTGTCAGGACAAGGCTGTATCAGGTACAAGGCTGTATCAGTGACAAGGCTGTATCAGTGACAAGGCTGTATCAGGACAAGGCTGTATCAGGACAAGGCTGTATCAGGTACAAGGCTGTATCAGTACAAGGCTGTATCAGGACAAGGCTGTATCAGGTACAAGGCTGTATCAGGACAAGGCTGTATCAGGACAAGGCTGTATCAGGTACAAGGCTGTATCAGTACAAGGCTGTATCAGTGACAAGGCTGTATCAGGTACAAGGCTGTATCAGGACAAGGCTGTATCAGGTACAAGGCTGTATCAGGACAAGGCTGTATCAGGTACAAGGCTGTATCAGTGACAAGGCTGTATCAGTGACAAGGCTGTATCAGGACAAGGCTGTATCAGTACAAGGCTGTATCAGGTACAAGGCTGTATCAGTGACAAGGCTGTATCAGTACAAGGCTGTATCAGGTACAAGGCTGTATCAGTGACAAGGCTGTATCAGTACAAGGCTGTATCAGTGACAAGGCGGTATCAGTGACAAGGCCCTATCAGGTACAAGGCTGTATCAGTGACAAGACTGTATCAGGACAAGGCTGTATCAGTGACAAGGCTGTATCAGTGACAAGACTGAATCAGGCACAAGGCTGTATCAGTACAAGGCTGTATCAGTGACAAGGCTGTATCAGGACAAGGCTGTATCAGTACAAGGCTGTATCAGTACAAGGCTGTATCAGGTACAAGGCTGTATCAGGTACAAGGCTGTATCAGGACAAGGCTGTATCAGGTACAAGGCTGTATCAGTGACAAGGCTGTATCAGGTACAAGGCTGTATCAGTACAAGGCTGTATCAGGTACAAGGCTGTATCAGGACAAGGCTGTATCAGTACAAGGCTGTATCAGTACAAGGCTGTATCAGTACAAGGCTGTATCAGGTACAAGGCTGTATCAGGTACAAGGCTGTATCAGTGACAAGGCTGTATCAGGACAAGGCTGTATCAGTGACAAGGCTGTATCAGGTACAAGGCTGTATCAGGACAAGGCTGTATCAGTACAAGGCTGTATCAGGTACAAGGCTGTATCAGGACAAGGCTGTATCAGGTACAAGGCTGTATCAGTGACAAGGCTGTATCAGTACAAGGCTGTATCAGGACAAGGCTGTATCAGGACAAGGCTGTATCAGGACAAGGCTGTATCAGGTACAAGGCTGTATCAGGACAAGGCTGTATCAGGACAAGGCTGTATCAGGACAAGGCTGTATCAGGTACAAGGCTGTATCAGTACAAGGCTGTATCAGGTACAAGGCTGTATCAGGACAAGGCTGTATCAGGACAAGGCTGTATCAGGTACAAGGCTGTATCAGGTACAAGGCTGTATCAGGTACAAGGCTGTATCAGTGACAAGGCTGTATCAGGTACAAGGCTGTATCAGGACAAGGCTGTATCAGGTACAAGGCTGTATCAGTGACAAGGCTGTATCAGGTACAAGGCTGTATCAGTGACAAGGCTGTATCAGTACAAGGCTGTATCAGGACAAGGCTGTATCAGGACAAGGCTGTATCAGGACAAGGCTGTATCAGTGACAAGGCTGTATCAGGTACAAGGCTGTATCAGGTACAAGGCTGTATCAGGTACAAGGCTGTATCAGGTACAAGGCTGTATCAGGTACAAGGCTGTATCAGTACAAGGCTGTATCAGGTACAAGGCTGTATCAGGTACAAGGCTGTATCAGGGACAAGGCTGTATCAGGTACAAGGCTGTATCAGTACAAGGCTGTATCAGTACAAGGCTGTATCAGGACAAGGCTGTATCAGTGACAAGGCTGTATCAGGTACAAGGCTGTATCAGTGACAAGGCTGTATCAGGTACAAGGCTGTATCAGGGACAAGGCTGTATCATGGACAAGGCTGTATCATGGACAAGGCTGTATCAGGTACAAGGCTGTATCAGGTACAAGGCTGCATCAGTGACAAGGCTGAATCAGTGACAAGGCTGTGTCAGGTACAAGGCTGTATCAGTGACAAGGCTGCATCAGTGACAAGGCTGTATCAAGTACAAGGCTGTATCAGGACAAAGAAGTGTCAGTGACAAGGCTGTATCAGGGACAAGGCTGTATCAGGTACAAGGCTGTGTCAGTACAAGGCTGTATCAGGTACAAGGCTGTATCAGTACAAGGCTGTATCAGTGACAAGGCTGTATCAGGTACAAGGCTGTATCAGGTACAAGGCTGTATCAGTGACAAGGCTGTATCAGTGACAAGGCTGTATCAGGACAAGGCTGTATCAGGTACAAGGCTGTATCAGGACAAGGCTGTATCAGTACAAGGCTGTATCAGGACAAGGCTGTATCAGGACAAGGCTGTATCAGGACAAGGCTGTATCAGGTACAAGGCTGTATCAGGACAAGGCTGTATCAGGACAAGGCTGTATCAGTACAAGGCTGTATCAGGTACAAGGCTGTATCAGGTACAAGGCTGTATCAGGTACAAGGCTGTATCAGGACAAGGCTGTATCAGGTACAAGGCTGTATCAGTACAAGGCTGTATCAGTGACAAGGCTGTATCAGTACAAGGCTGTATCAGTGACAAGGCTGTATCAGTACAAGGCTGTATCAGTGACAAGGCTGTATCAGGACAAGGCTGTATCAGGTACAAGGCTGTATCAGGTACAAGGCTGTATCAGGACAAGGCTGTATCAGGTACAAGGCTGTATCAGTACAAGGCTGTATCAGGACAAGGCTGTATCAGGACAAGGCTGTATCAGGTACAAGGCTGTATCAGTGACAAGGCTGTATCAGGTACAAGGCTGTATCAGGACAAGGCTGTATCAGTACAAGGCTGTATCAGGACAAGGCTGTATCAGTACAAGGCTGTATCAGGACAAGGCTGTATCAGGTACAAGGCTGTATCAGGACAAGGCTGTATCAGTGACAAGGCTGTATCAGTGACAAGGCTGTATCAGTACAAGGCTGTATCAGTACAAGGCTGTATCAGGTACAAGGCTGTATCAGGTACAAGGCTGTATCAGGTACAAGGCTGTATCAGTGACAAGGCTGTATCAGGTACAAGGCTGTATCAGGTACAAGGCTGTATCAGTGACAAGGCTGTATCAGGACAAGGCTGTATCAGTGACAAGGCTGTATCAGGTACAAGGCTGTATCAGTACAAGGCTGTATCAGGACAAGGCTGTATCAGTACAAGGCTGTATCAGTACAAGGCTGTATCAGTACAAGGCTGTATCAGTACAAGGCTGTATCAGGTACAAGGCTGTATCAGTGACAAGGCTGTATCAGGACAAGGCTGTATCAGGACAAGGCTGTATCAGTACAAGGCTGTATCAGTGACAAGGCTGTATCAGGACAAGGCTGTATCAGGACAAGGCTGTATCAGGACAAGGCTGTATCAGGACAAGGCTGTATCAGGTACAAGGCTGTATCAGTACAAGGCTGTATCAGGACAAGGCTGTATCAGGTACAAGGCTGTATCAGGTACAAGGCTGTATCAGGACAAGGCTGTATCAGTACAAGGCTGTATCAGGTACAAGGCTGTATCAGTGACAAGGCTGTATCAGTACAAGGCTGTATCAGTACAAGGCTGTATCAGGACAAGGCTGTATCAGGACAAGGCTGTATCAGTACAAGGCTGTATCAGGACAAGGCTGTATCAGGTACAAGGCTGTATCAGTACAAGGCTGTATCAGTGACAAGGCTGTATCAGGACAAGGCTGTATCAGTTACAAGGCTGTATCAGTACAAGGCTGTATCAGGTACAAGGCTGTATCAGTTAAAAGGCTGTATCAGTGACAAGGCTGTATCAGGTACAAGGCTGTATCAGTGACAAGGCTGTATCAGGTACAAGGCTGTATCAGGTACAAGGCTGTATCAGTGACAAGGCTGTATCAGGTACAAGGCTGTATCAGTGACAAGGCTGTATCAGGTACAAGGCTGTATCAGTGACAAGGCTGTATCAGGACAAGGCTGTATCAGGACAAGGCTGTATCAGTACAAGGCTGTATCAGGTACAAGGCTGTATCAGTGACAAGGCTGTATCAGATACAAGGCTGTATCAGGACAAGGCTGTATCAGGTACAAGGCTGTATCAGGTACAAGGCTGTATCAGTGACAAGGCTGTATCAGTGACAAGGCTGTATCAGGTACAAGGCTGTATCAGGTACAAGGCTGTATCAGTACAAGGCTGTATCAGGTACAAGGCTGTATCAGTGACAAGGCTGTATCAGTGACAAGGCTGTATCAGTGACAAGGCTGCATCAGGACAAGGCTGTATCAGGACAAGGCTGTATCAGGTACAAGGCTGTATCAGTACAAGGCTGTATCAGGTACAAGGCTGTATCAGGACAAGGCTGTATCAGGACAAGGCTGTATCAGGTACAAGGCTGTATCAGGTACAAGGCTGTATCAGGTACAAGGCAGTATCAGTGACAAGGCTGTATCAGGTACAAGGCTGTATCAGGTACAAGGCTGTATCAGGTACAAGGCTGTATCAGGTACAAGGCTGTATCAGATACAAGGCTGTATCAGGTACAAGGCTGTATCAGTGACAAGGCTGTATCAGGTACAAAGCTGTATAAGTACAAGGCTGTATCAGTGACACGGCTGTATGAGTGACAAGCCTTTATCAGGTACAAGGCTGAATCAGAGACAAGGCTGTATCGGGAAAAGGCTGTATCAGTGACAAGGCTGTATCAGGATCAAGGCTGTATCAGTGACAAGGCTGTATCAGGTACAAGGCTGTATCAGTGACAAGGCTGTATCAGGTACAAGGCTGTATCAGTGACAAGGCTGTATCAGGTACAAGGCTGTATCAGTGACAAGGCTGTATCAGTGACAAGGCTGTATCAGGTACAAGGCTGTATCAGTGACAAGGCTGTATCAGGAGAAGGCTGTATCAGGTACAAGGCTGTATCAGCGACAAGGCTGTATCATGTACAAGGCTGTATCAGTGACAAGGCTGTATCAGGTCAAGGCTGTATCAGGACAAGGCTGTATCAGGTACAAGGCTGTATCAGGTACAAGGCTGTATCAGTGACAAGGCTGTATCAGGTACAAGGCTGTATCAGGACAAGGCTGTATCAGTACAAGGCTGTATCAGGTACAAGGCTGTATCAGTACAAGGCTGTATCAGTACAAGGCTGTATCAGGACAAGGCTGTATCAGGTACAAGGCTGTATCAGGACAAGGCTGTATCAGGTACAAGGCTGTATCAGGACAAGGCTGTATCAGGACAAGGCTGTATCAGGACAAGGCTGTATCAGGACAAGGCTGTATCAGGTACAAGGCTGTATCAGGTACAAGGCTGTATCAGTACAAGGCTGTATCAGTGACAAGGCTGTATCAGTGACAAGGCTGTATCAGGTACAAGGCTGTATCAGTACAAGGCTGTATCAGTGACAAGGCTGAATCAGTGACAAGGCTGTATCAGGTACAAGGCTGTATCAGGTACAAGGCTGTATCAGTGACAAGGCTGTATCAGGTACAAGGCTGTATCAGGTACAAGGCTGTATCAGGTACAAGGCTGTATCAGTACAAGGCTGTATCAGTACAAGGCTGTATCAGGTACAAGGCTGTATCAGTGACAAGGCTGTATCAGGACAAGGCTGTATCAGGTACAAGGCTGTATCAGGTACAAGGCTGTATCAGGTACAAGGCTGTATCAGGACAAGGCTGTATCAGGACAAGGCTGTATCAGTGACAAGGCTGTATCAGGTACAAGGCTGTATCAGGACAAGGCTGTATCAGTACAAGGCTGTATCAGTGACAAGGCTGTATCAGGACAAGGCTGTATCAGGACAAGGCTGTATCAGGACAAGGCTGTATCAGTACAAGGCTGTATCAGGTACAAGGCTGTATCAGGTACAAGGCTGTATCAGTGACAAGGCTGTATCAGTGACAAGGCTATAACAGGTAAAAGGCTGTATCAGGTACAAGGTTGTATCAGGTACAAGGCTGTATCAGGTACAAGGCTGTATCAGTGACAAGGCTGTATCAGGAGAAGGCTGTATCAGTGACAAGGCTGTATCAGTGACAAGGCTGTATCAGTGACAAGGCTGTATCAGTGACAAGGCTGTATCAGGTACAAGGCTGTATCAGGTACAAGGCTGTATCAGTACAAGGCTGTATCAGTGACAAGGCTGTATCAGGTACAAGGCTGTATCAGGTACAAGGCTGTATCAGGTACAGGGCTGTATCAGTGACAAGGCTGTATCAGGTACAAGGCTGTATCAGGTACAAGGCTGTATGAGGGACAAGGCTGTATCAGGTGCAAGGCTGTATCAGTGACAAGGCTGTATCAGGACAAGGCTGTATCAGGACAAGGCTGTATCAGGACAAGGCTGTATCAGTACAAGGCTGTATCAGTACAAGGCTGTATCAGGTACAAGGCTGTATCAGTACAAGGCTGTATCAGTACAAGGCTGTATCAGTACAAGGCTGTATCAGGACAAGGCTGTATCAGGTACAAGGCTGTATCAGGACAAGGCTGTATCAGGACAAGGCTGTATCAGTGACAAGGCTGTATCAGTGACAAGGCTGTATCAGTGACAAGGCTGTATCAGGACAAGGCTGTATCAGGACAAGGCTGTATCAGTACAAGGCTGTATCAGGTACAAGGCTGTATCAGGTACAAGGCTGTATCAGGACAAGGCTGTATCAGTGACAAGGCTGTATCAGTACAAGGCTGTATCAGTACAAGGCTGTATCAGGTACAAGGCTGTATCAGGTACAAGGCTGTATCAGGACAAGGCTGTATCAGTACAAGGCTGTATCAGGTACAAGGCTGTATCAGGTACAAGGCTGTATCAGTGACAAGGCTGTATCAGGACAAGGCTGTATCAGGACAAGGCTGTATCAGTACAAGGCTGTATCAGGACAAGGCTGTATCAGGACAAGGCTGTATCAGGACAAGGCTGTATCAGGTACAAGGCTGTATCAGTACAAGGCTGTATCAGTACAAGGCTGTATCAGGTACAAGGCTGTATCAGTACAAGGCTGTATCAGTGACAAGGCTGTATCAGTGACAAGGCTGTATCAGGACAAGGCTGTATCAGGACAAGGCTGTATCAGGACAAGGCTGTATCAGGTACAAGGCTGTATCAGTACAAGGCTGTATCAGGACAAGGCTGTATCAGGACAAGGCTGTATCAGTACAAGGCTGTATCAGGTACAAGGCTGTATCAGTGACAAGGCTGTATCAGGTACAAGGCTGTATCAGGTACAAGGCTGTATCAGGTACAAGGCTGTATCAGGACAAGGCTGTATCAGTGACAAGGCTGTATCAGGTACAAGGCTGTATCAGTGACAAGGCTGTATCAGGTACAAGGCTGTATCAGGACAAGGCTGTATCAGTACAAGGCTGTATTAGCTACAAGGCTGTATCAGGCACAAGGCAATATGAGGTACAAGGCTGTATCAGGTACAAGGCTGTAACAGTACAAGGCTGTATCAGTGAAAAGGCTGTATCAGGTACAAGGCTGTAACAGTACAAGGCTGTATCAGTGACAAGGCTGTATCAGGTACAAGGCTGTATCAGGTACAAGGCTGTATCAGGTACAAGGCTGTATCAGGTCAAGGCTGTATCAGGACAAGGCTGTATCAGGTACAAGGCTGTATCAGTGACAAGGCTGTATCAGGACAAGGCTGTATCAGGTACAAGGCTGTATCAGTACAAGGCTGTATCAGGTACAAGGCTGTATCAGGACAAGGCTGTATCAGGACAAGGCTGTATCAGGTACAAGGCTGTATCAGTACAAGGCTGTATCAGGACAAGGCTGTATCAGGACAAGGCTGTATCAGGACAAGGCTGTATCAGGTACAAGGCTGTATCAGTACAAGGCTGTATCAGGACAAGGCTGTATCAGTACAAGGCTGTATCAGTGACAAGGCTGTATCAGTGACAAGGCTGTATCATGTACAAGGCTGTAACAGTGACAAGGCTGTATCATGCACAAAGCTGTAACAGTGACAAGGCTGTATGAGTGACAAGGCTGTATCAGTGACAAGGCTGTATCAGTGACACGGCTGTATCAGGACAAGGCTGTATCATCGAAAAGGCTGTATCAGCTACAAGGCTATATCAGGTACAAGGCTGTATCAGGTACAAGGCTGTATCAGTGACAAGGCTGTATCAGTACAAGGCTGTATCAGTACAAGGCTGTATCAGGTACAAGGCTGTATCAGGTACAAGGCTGTATCAGGACAAGGCTGTATCAGGACAAGGCTGTATCAGGTACAAGGCTGTATCAGTGACAAGGCTGTATCAGTACAAGGCTGTATCAGGTACAAGGCTGTATCAGTACAAGGCTGTATCAGTGACAAGGCTGTATCAGTGACAAGGCTGTATCAGTACAAGGCTGTATCAGTGACAAGGCTGTATCAGGACAAGGCTGTATCAGTGACAAGGCTGTATCAGGACAAGGCTGTATCAGGACAAGGCTGTATCAGGTACAAGGCTGTATCAGGTACAAGGCTGTATCAGGACAAGGCTGTATCAGGTACAAGGCTGTATCAGTGACAAGGCTGTATCAGGTACAAGGCTGTATCAGTGACAAGGCTGTATCAGTACAAGGCTGTATCAGTACAAGGCTGTATCAGGACAAGGCTGTATCAGGTACAAGGCTGTATCAGTACAAGGCTGTATCAGTGACAAGGCTGTATCAGGTACAAGGCTGTATCAGGACAAGGCTGTATCAGGACAAGGCTGTATCAGGACAAGGCTGTATCAGTACAAGGCTGTATCAGGTACAAGGCTGTATCAGGACAAGGCTGTATCAGTACAAGGCTGTATCAGTACAAGGCTGTATCAGGTACAAGGCTGTATCAGGACAAGGCTGTATCAGGTACAAGGCTGTATCAGTGACAAGGCTGTATCAGGACAAGGCTGTATCAGTACAAGGCTGTATCAGGACAAGGCTGTATCAGGACAAGGCTGTATCAGTGACAAGGCTGTATCAGTGACAAGGCTGTATCAGTACAAGGCTGTATCAGGACAAGGCTGTATCAGGTACAAGGCTGTATCAGGTACAAGGCTGTATCAGGACAAGGCTGTATCAGGTACAAGGCTGTATCAGGTACAAGGCTGTATCAGGACAAGGCTGTATCAGTACAAGGCTGTATCAGTGACAAGGCTGTATCAGGACAAGGCTGTATCAGGACAAGGCTGTATCAGGACAAGGCTGTATCAGGTACAAGGCTGTATCAGGTACAAGGCTGTATCAGTGACAAGGCTGTATCAGGTACAAGGCTGTATCAGTACAAGGCTGTATCAGGACAAGGCTGTATCAGTACAAGGCTGTATCAGGTACAAGGCTGTATCAGGACAAGGCTGTATCAGTGACAAGGCTGTATCAGGTACAAGGCTGTATCAGTGACAAGGCTGTATCAGTACAAGGCTGTATCAGGACAAGGCTGTATCAGGACAAGGCTGTATCAGGTACAAGGCTGTATCAGTGACAAGGCTGTATCAGGTACAAGGCTGTATCAGTGACAAGGCTGTATCAGTGACAAGGCTGTATCAGTACAAGGCTGTATCAGTACAAGGCTGTATAATGTACAAGGCTGTATCATGCACAAGGCAGTATCAGGCACAAGGCTGTATCAGTGACACGGCTGTATCAAGTACAAGGCTGTATCAGGACAAGGCTGTATCAGTGACAAGGCTGTATCAGGTACAAGGCTGTATCAGGTACAAGGCTGTATCAGGTACAAGGCTGTATCAGGGACAAGGCTGTATCAGGGACAAGGCTGTATCAGGTACAAGGCTGTATCAGTGACAAGGCTGTATCAGGTACAAGTCCGAATCAGGTACAAGGCTGTATCAGGACAAGGCTGTATCAGTACAAGGCTGTATCAGGTACAAGGCTGTATCAGGTACAAGGCTGTATCAGGACAAGGCTGTATCAGGACAAGGCTGTATCAGGACAAGGCTGTATCAGCTACAAGGCTGTATCATGTACAAGGCTGTATCAGGTACAAGGCTGTATCAGGTACAAGGCTGTATCAGTGACAAGGAAGTATCAGTGACAAGGCTGTATCAGGTACAAGGCTGTATCAGGTACAAGGCTGTATCAGTACAAGGCTGTATCAGTGACAAGGCTGTATGAGGTACAAGGCTTTATCAGTTACAAGGCTGTATCAGGTACAAGGCTGTATCAGGACAAGGCTGTATCAGGTACAAGGCTGTATCAGGACAAGGCTGTATCAGGACAAGGCTGTATCAGTGACAAGGCTGTATCAGGTACAAGGCTGTATCAGTACAAGGCTGTATCAGGTACAAGGCTGTATCAGGACAAGGCTGTATCAGGACAAGGCTGTATCAGGTACAAGGCTGTATCAGGTACAAGGCTGTATCAGTACAAGGCTGTATCAGTGACAAGGCTGTATCAGGTACAAGGCTGTATCAGGACAAGGCTGTATCAGGTACAAGGCTGTATCAGGTACAAGGCTGTATCAGTGACAAGGCTGTATCAGTACAAGGCTGTATCAGTACAAGGCTGTATCAGGTACAAGGCTGTATCAGTGACAAGGCTGTATCAGGACAAGGCTGTATCAGGTACAAGGCTGTATCAGTGACAAGGCTGTATCAGTACAAGGCTGTATCAGGTACAAGGCTGTATCAGTGACAAGGCTGTATCAGGTACAAGGCTGTATCAGGTACAAGGCTGTATCAGGTACAAGGCTGTATCAGTACAAGGCTGTATCAGGACAAGGCTGTATCAGTACAAGGCTGTATCAGGTACAAGGCTGTATCAGGTACAAGGCTGTATCAGGACAAGGCTGTATCAGTGACAAGGCTGTATCAGGACAAGGCTGTATCAGGACAAGGCTGTATCAGTACAAGGCTGTATCAGGTACAAGGCTGTATCAGTACAAGGCTGTATCAGTACAAGGCTGTATCAGGACAAGGCTGTATCAGTACAAGGCTGTATCAGGTACAAGGCTGTATCAGGACAAGGCTGTATCAGGTACAAGGCTGTATCAGGACAAGGCTGTATCAGGTACAAGGCTGTATCAGTGACAAGGCTGTATCAGTACAAGGCTGTATCAGTACAAGGCTGTATCAGTACAAGGCTGTATCAGGTACAAGGCTGTATCAGTACAAGGCTGTATCAGGACAAGGCTGTATCAGTGACAAGGCTGCATCAGGTACAAGGCTGTATCCGTGACAAGGCTGTACCAGATACTAGCCTCTATCAGTTACAAGGCAGTATCCGTTACAAGGCTGTATCAGTGACAAGGCTGTATCAGGTACAAGGCTGTATCAGTGACAAGGCTGTACCAGATACAAGGCTGTATCAGGTACAAGGCTGTATCAGGTACAAGGCTGTATCAGTGACAAGGCTGTATCAGGTACAAGGCTGTATCAGTGACAAGGCTGTATCAGGTACAAGGCTGTATCAGGGACAAGGCTGTATCAGTACAAGGCTGTATCAGGACAAGGCTGTATCAGTACAAGGCTGTATCAGGTACAAGGCTGTATCAGGACAAGGCTGTATCAGTACAAGGCTGTATCAGTGACAAGGCTGTATCAGGTACAAGGCTGTATCAGGTACAAGGCTGTATCAGTGACAAGGCTGTATCAGGTACAAGGCTGTATCAGGACAAGGCTGTATCAGGTACAAGGCTGTATCAGTACAAGGCTGTATCAGTACAAGGCTGTATCAGTGACAAGGCTGTATCAGGACAAGGCTGTATCAGGACAAGGCTGTATCAGGACAAGGCTGTATCAGTACAAGGCTGTATCAGGTACAAGGCTGTATCAGGTACAAGGCTGTATCAGTACAAGGCTGTATCAGGTACAAGGCTGTATCAGTGACAAGGCTGTATCAGTACAAGGCTGTATCAGGTACAAGGCTGTATCAGTACAAGGCTGTATCAGGTACAAGGCTGTATCAGGTACAAGGCTGTATCAGGTACAAGGCTGTATCAGTGACAAGGCTGTATCAGTGACAAGGCTGTATCAGGACAAGGCTGTATCAGTACAAGGCTGTATCAGTACAAGGCTGTATCAGGACAAGGCTGTATCAGTACAAGGCTGTATCAGGTACAAGGCTGTATCAGTACAAGGCTGTATCAGGTACAAGGCTGTATCAGTGACAAGGCTGTATCAGTACAAGGCTGTATCAGGACAAGGCTGTATCAGGTACAAGGCTGTATCAGTGACAAGGCTGTATCAGGACAATGCTGTATCAGATACAAGGCTGTATCAGCGACAAGGCTGTATCAGTGCCAAGGCTGTATCAGTGACAAGGCTGTATCAGGTACAAGGCAGTATCAGTGACAAGGCTGTTGCAGTGACAAGGCTGTATCAGGTACAAGGCTGGATCAATACAAGGCTGTATCAGGTACACGGCTGTATCATCTACAAGGCAGTATCAGTGACAAGGCTGTATCAGGTACAAGGCTGTATCAGGGTCAAGGCAGTATCAGGTACAAGGCTCTATCAGGTACAAGGCTCTATCAGGTACAAGGCTGTATCAGGACAAGGCTGTATCAGGACAAGGCTGTATCAGGTACAAGGCTGTATCAGTGACAAGGCTGTATCAGGTACAAGGCTGTATCAGGTACAAGGCTGTATCAGTGACAAGGCTGTATCAGTGACAAGGCTGTATCAGGTACAAGGCTGTATCAGGTACAAGGCTGTATCAGTGACAAGGCTGTATCAGGACAAGGCTGTATCAGTGACAAGGCTGTATCAGTGACAAGGCTGTATCAGGAACAACGCTGTATCAGGTGCAAGTCTATATCAGATACAAGGCTGTATCAGTGACAAGGCTGTATCAGGTACAAGGCTGTATCAGTGACAAGGCTGTATCAGTGACAAGGCTGTATCAGTGACAAGGCTGTATCAGGACAAGGCTGTATCAGTACAAGGCTGTATCAGGTACAAGGCTGTATCAGGACAAGGCTGTATCAGTACAAGGCTGTATCAGTACAAGGCTGTATCAGTGACAAGGCTGTATCAGTACAAGGCTGTATCAGTACAAGGCTGTATCAGTGACAAGGCTGTATCAGGTACAAGGCTGTATCAGGTACAAGGCTGTATCAGACACAAGGCTGTATCAGGGACAAGGCTGTATCAGGTACAAGGCTGTATCAGGACAAGGCTGTATCAGGTACAAGGCTGTATCAGGTACAAGGCTGTATCAGGACAAGGCTGTATCAGTGACAAGGCTGTATCAGGTACAAGGCTGTATCAGGTACAAGGCTGTATCAGGACAAGGCTGTATCAGGACAAGGCTGTATCAGGTACAAGGCTGTATCAGGTACAAGGCTGTATCAGGTACAAGACTGTATCAGGAACAAGCCTGTATCAGGTACAAGGCTGTATCAGTGAGAAAGCTGTATCAGTTACAAGGCTGAATCAGGTATAAGGCTGTATCAGTAACAAGTCTGTATCAGTGACAAGGCTGTATCAGTGACAAGGCTGTATCAGGCACAAGGCTGGATCAGGTACAAGGCTGTATCAGGTAAAAGGCTGTATCAGGTACAAGGCTGTATCAGTGACAAGGCTGTATCAGGTACAAGGCTGTATCAGGACAAGGCTGTATCAGGACAAGGCTGTATCAGGTACAAGGCTGTAGCAGAGACAAGGCTGTATCAGGATCAAGGCTGCATCAGTGACAAGGCTGTATCAGGTACAAGGCTGTATCAGTACAAGGCTGTATCAGGTATAATGCTGTTTCAGTTACAAGGCTGTATCAGTGACAAGGCTGTATCAGGTACAAGGCTGTATCAGCGACACAGCTGTATCAGGTACAAGGCTGTATCAGGAACAAGGCTGTATCAGGTACAAGGCTGTATCAGGTACAAGGCTTTATCAGGTACAAGGCTGTATCAGGACAAGGCTGTATCAGGACAAGGCTGTATCAGTGACAAGGCTGTATCAGTACAAGGCTGTATCAGGTACAAGGCTGTATCAGGACAAGGCTGTATCAGTGACAAGGCTGTATCAGGTACAAGGCTGTATCAGTACAAGGCTGTATCAGGTACAAGGCTGTATCAGTACAAGGCTGTATCAGTGACAAGGCTGTATCAGTGACAAGGCTGTATCAGTACAAGGCTGTATCAGGACAAGGCTGTATCAGGTACAAGGCTGTATCAGTACAAGGCTGTATCAGGTACAAGGCTGTATCAGTGACAAGGCTGTATCAGGACAAGGCTATAACAGGTAAAAGGCTGTAACAGGTACAAGGTTGTATCAGGTACAAGGCTGTATCAGGTACAAGGCTGTATCAGTACAAGGCTGTATCAGTACAAGGCTGTATCAGGACAAGGCTGTATCAGTACAAGGCTGTATCAGGTACAAGGCTGTATCAGGTACAAGGCTGTATCAGGTACAAGGCTGTATCTGGGACAAGGCTGTATCAGGTACAAGGCTGTATCAGTGACAAGGCTGTATCAGGTACAAGGCTGTATCAGTGACAAGGCTGTATCAGTGACAAGGCTGTATCAGGTAAAAGGCTATAACAGGTACAAGGCTGTATCAGGTACAAGGCTGTATCAGGTACAAGGCTGTATCAGGTACAAGGCTGTATCAGTGACAAGGCTGTATCAGGAGAAGGCTGTATCAGTGACAAGGCTGTATTAGTGACAAGGCTGTATCATGTACAAAGCTGTATCAGTGCGAAGGCTGTATCAGTGACAAGGCTGAATCAGGTACAAGGCTGTATGAGGTACAAGGCTGTATCAGCGACAAGACTGTATCAGCGACAAGGCTGTATCAGCGACAAGGCTGTATCAGTTACAAGGCTGTATCAGCGACAAGGCTGTATCAGTACAAGGCTGTATCAGGTACAAGGCTGTATCAGTGACAAGGCTGTATCAGGTACAAGGCTGTATCAGGACAAGGCTGTATCAGGACAAGGCTGTATCAGGACAAGGCTGTATCAGTACAAGGCTGTATCAGGTACAAGGCTGTATCAGGACAAGGCTGTATCAGGTACAAGGCTGTATCAGTGACAAGGCTGTATCAGGTACAAGG
This sequence comes from Carcharodon carcharias, assembly GCF_017639515.1. Taxonomy (NCBI): domain Eukaryota; kingdom Metazoa; phylum Chordata; class Chondrichthyes; order Lamniformes; family Lamnidae; genus Carcharodon; species Carcharodon carcharias. Next base: position 477,683 of record NW_024470889.1, read on the forward strand.
CTGTATCAGGACAAGGCTGTATCAGGTACAAGGCTGTATCAGTACAAGGCTGTATCAGGACAAGGCTGTATCAGGACAAGGCTGTATCAGGTACAAGGCTGTATCAGTGACAAGGCTGTATCAGGTACAAGGCTGTATCAGGACAAGGCTGTATCAGGACAAGGCTGTATCAGTGACAAGGCTGTATCAGTACAAGGCTGTATCAGGTACAAGGCTGTATCAGGACAAGGCTGTATCAGGTACAAGGCTGTATCAGTGACAAGGCTGTATCAGGTACAAGGCTGTATCAGGACAAGGCTGTATCAGGTACAAGGCTGTATCAGTGACAAGGCTGTATCAGGACAAGGCTGTATCAGGTACAAGGCTGTATCAGGTACAAGGCTGTATCAGTGACAAGGCTGTATCAGTGACAAGGCTGTATCAGTGACAAGGCTGTATCAGTACAAGGCTGTATCAGTACAAGGCTGTATCAGTGACAAGGCTGTATCAGGTACAAGGCTGTATCAGGTACAAGGCTGTATCAGGACAAGGCTGTATCAGGTACAAGGCTGTATCAGTGACAAGGCTGTATCAGTGACAAGGCTGTATCAGGACAAGGCTGTATCAGGACAAGGCTGTATCAGTGACAAGGCTGTATCAGACAAGGCTGTATCAGGACAAGGCTGTATCAGGACAAGGCTGTATCAGGTACAAGGCTGTATCAGTGACAAGGCTGTATCAGTACAAGGCTGTATCAGTACAAGGCTGTATCAGGAACAAGGCTGTATCAGTGACAAGGCTGTATCAGGTACAAGGCTGTATCAGGTACAAGGCTGTATTACTGACAAGGCTGTATCAGGTACAAAGTTGTATCAGTGACAAGGCTGTATCAGTGACAAGGCTGTATCAGATAACTGGCTGTATCAGCGACAAGGCTGTAATAGCGACAAGGCTGTATCAGTGACAAGGCTGTATCAGGTACAAGGCTGTATCAGGTACAGGGCTGTATCAGCGACAAAACTGTATCAGCTACAAGGCTGTATCAGGTACAAGGCTGTATCAGGTACAAGGCTGTATCAGGTACAAGGCTGTATCAGGTACAAGGCTGTATCAGTGACAAGGCTGTATCAGTGACAAGGCTGTATCAGTGACAAGGCTGTATCAGGAACAAGGCTGTATCAGGTACAAGGCTGTATCAGGTACAAGGCTGTATCAGGTACAAGGCTGTATCAGGTACAAGGCTGTATCAGTGACAAGGCTGTATCAGGTACAAGGCTGTATCAGTGACAAGGCTGTATCAGGTACAAGGCTGTATCAGGTACAAGGCTGTATCAGTAACAAGGCTGTATCAGTGACAAGGCTGTATCAGGTACAAGGCTGTATCAGGTACAAATCTGTATCAGGTACAAGGCTGTATCAGAGACAAGGCTGTATCAGGTACAAGGCTGTATCAGGGACAAGGCTGTATCAGTGACAAGGCTGTATCAGGACAAGGCTGTATCAGGACAAGGCTGTATCAGGTACAAGGCTGTATCAGTGACAAGGCTGTATCAGGTACAAGGCTGTATCAGTACAAGGCTGTATCAGGACAAGGCTGTATCAGTACAAGGCTGTATCAGTGACAAGGCTGTATCAGTACAAGGCTGTATCAGGTACAAGGCTGTATCAGGACAAGGCTGTATCAGCTGACAAGGCTGTATCAGGACAAGGCTGTATCAGGACAAGGCTGTATCAGTACAAGGCTGTATCAGGTACAAGGCTGTATCAGTGACAAGGCTGTATCAGGACAAGGCTGTATCAGGACAAGGCTGTATCAGGTACAAGGCTGTATCAGGTACAAGGCTGTATCAGGACAAGGCTGTATCAGGTACAAGGCTGTATCAGTGACAAGGCTGTATCAGGTACAAGGCTGTATCAGTGACAAGGCTGTATCAGGACAAGGCTGTATCAGTACAAGGCTGTATCAGGACAAGGCTGTATCAGTGACAAGGCTGTATCAGGACAAGGCTGTATCAGGTACAAGGCTGTATCAGGACAAGGCTGTATCAGTACAAGGCTGTATCAGTGACAAGGCTGTATCAGGTACAAGGCTGTATCAGTGACAAGGCTGTATCAGGTACAAGGCTGTATCAGGACAAGGCTGTATCAGTGACAAGGCTGTATCAGTACAAGGCTGTATCAGTACAAGGCTGTATCAGTACAAGGCTGTATCAGGACAAGGCTGTATCAGGTACAAGGCTGTATCAGGACAAGGCTGTATCAGTACAAGGCTGTATCAGTACAAGGCTGTATCAGGTACAAGGCTGTATCAGTACAAGGCTATATCAGGTACAAGGCTGTATCAGGTCCAAGGCTGTATCAGTGACAAGGCTGTATCAGTGAAAAGGCTGTATCAGTGACAAGGCTGCATCAGGTACAAGGCTGTATGAGGTACAAGGCTGTATCAGGTACAAGGCTGTATCAGCAACAAGGCTGCATCAGTGTCAAGGCTGTATCAGTACAAGGCTGTATCAGGACAAGGCTGTATCAGTGACAAGGCTGTATCAGTGACAAGGCTGTATCAGTGACAAGGCTGTATCAGGTACAAGGCTGTATCAGGTACAAGGCTGTATCAGTACAAGGCTGTATCAGTGACAAGGCTGTATCAGTACAAGGCTGTATCAGTGACAAGGCTGTATCAGTACAAGGCTGTATCAGTGACAAGGCTGTATCAGGACAAGGCTGTATCAGTACAAGGCTGTATCAGTGACAAGGCTGTATCAGGTACAAGGCTGTATCAGGTACAAGGCAGGATCAGTGACATGGCTATATCAGAGAAAAGGCTGTATCAGGTACAAGGCTGTATCAGTGACAAGGCTGTATCAGGTACAAGGCTGTATCAGTACAAAGGCTGTATCAGGTACAAGGTTGTATCCAGTACAACGAGGTATCAGGTACAAGGCTGTATCAGGGACAAGGCTGTATCAGGTACAAGGCTGTATCAGGTACAAGGCAGTATCAGGTACAAGGCTGTATCAGTGACAAGGCTGTATCAGGTACAAGGCTGTATCAGTGACAAGGCTGTATCAGGACAAGGCTGTATCAGTGACAAGGCTGTATCAGTGACAAGGCTGTATCAGGTACAAGGCTGTATCAGTGACAAGGCTGTATCAGTGACAAGGCTGTATCAGGTACAAGGCTGTATCAAGGAAAAGGCTGTATCAGCGACAAGACTGTATCAGCGACAAGGCTGTATCAGGACAAGGCTGTATCAGGTACAAGGCTGTATCAGGTACAAGGCTGTATCAGGTACAAGGCTGTATCAGGTACAAGGCTGTATCAAAGACAAGGCTGTATCAGGTACAAGGCTGTATCAAGTACAAATCTGTATCAGCGACAAGGCTGTATCAGGTACAAGGCTGTATCAGTACAAGGCTATATCAGGTACAAGGCTGTATCAGTGACAAGGCTGTATCAGTGACAAGGCTGTATCAGGTACAAGGCTGTATCAGTGACAAGGCTGTATGAGTGACAAGGCTGTATCAGTGACAAGGCTGTGACATGTACAAGGCTGTATCAGGTACAAGGCTGTATCAGGTACAAGGCTGTATCAGGGACAAGGCTGTATCAGTCACAAGGCTTCATTAGCGCCAAGGCTGTATCAGGTACATGGCTGTATCAGGTACAAGGCAGTATCAGTGACAAGGCTGTATCAGGTACAAGGCTGTATGAGGTACAAGGCTGTATCAGTGACAAGGCTGTATCAGGAGAAGGCTGTATCAGTGACAAGGCTGTATCAGTGACAAGGCTGTATCATGTACAAAGCTGTATCAGGACAAGGCTGTATCAGGACAAGGCTGTATCAGTACAAGGCTGTATCAGTGACAAGGCTGTATCAGGTACAAGGCTGTATCAGTACAAGGCTGTATCAGGACAAGGCTGTATCAGTGACAAGGCTGTATCAGGACAAGGCTGTATCAGTGACAAGGCTGTATCAGGACAAGGCTGTATCAGTACAAGGCTGTATCAGTACAAGGCTGTATCAGTGACAAGGCTGTATCAGGACAAGGCTGTATCAGGTACAAGGCTGTATCAGGACAAGGCTGTATCAGTACAAGGCTGTATCAGGTACAAGGCTGTATCAGGTACAAGGCTGTATCAGTACAAGGCTGTATCAGGTACAAGGCTGTATCAGTACAAGGCTGTATCAGGTACAAGGCTGTATCAGTGACAAGGCTGTATCAGGTACAAGGCTGTATCAGTGACAAGGCTGTATCAGTACAAGGCTGTATCAGGAACAATGCTGTATCAGGTACAAGGCTGTATCCGTGACAAGGCTGTATCAGTGACAAGGCTGTATCAGTGACAAGGCTGTATCAGTGACAAGGCTGTATCAGTGACAAGGCTGTATCAGGTACAAGGATGTTTCAGGTACAAGGCTGTATCAGGACAAGGCTGTATCAGGACAAGGCTGTATCAGGTACAAGGCTGTATCAGTGACAAGGCTGTATCAGGACAAGGCTGTATCAGGACAAGGCTGTATCAGGACAAGGCTGTATCAGGACAAGGCTGTATCAGGTACAAGGCTGTATCAGGACAAGGCTGTATCAGTACAAGGCTGTATCAGTGACAAGGCTGTATCAGGTACAAGGCTGTATCAGGACAAGGCTGTATCAGGTACAAGGCTGTATCAGGACAAGGCTGTATCAGTACAAGGCTGTATCAGTACAAGGCTGTATCAGTGACAAGGCTGTATCAGTGACAAGGCTGTATCAGGACAAGGCTGTATCAGGTACAAGGCTGTATCAGGACAAGGCTGTATCAGTGACAAGGCTGTATCAGTACAAGGCTGTATCAGGACAAGGCTGTATCAGTGACAAGGCTGTATCAGGACAAGGCTGTATCAGTACAAGGCTGTATCAGTACAAGGCTGTATCAGTGACAAGGCTGTATCAGGTACAAGGCTGTATCAGGTACAAGGCTGTATCAGTACAAGGCTGTATCAGTGACAAGGCTGTATCAGGACAAGGCTGTATCAGTACAAGGCTGTATCAGGACAAGGCTGTATCAGTACAAGGCTGTATCAGGACAAGGCTGTATCAGGACAAGGCTGTATCAGGTACAAGGCTGTATCAGTGACAAGGCTGTATCAGGTACAAGGCTGTATCAGGTACAAGGCTGTATCAGTGACAAGGCTGTATCAGGGACAAGTCTGTATCAGGTACAAGGCTGTATCAGGTACAAAGCTGTATCAGTGACAAGGCTGTATCAGGACAAGGCTGTATCAGTGACAAGGCTGTATCAGGGACAAGTCTGTATCAGGTACAAGGCTGTATCAGGTACAAAGCTGTATCAGTGACAAGGCTGTATCAGGTACAAGGCTGTATCAGTATCAAGGCTGTATCAGTGACAAGGCTGTATCAGTGACAAGGCTGTATCAGCGACAAGGCTGTATCAGCACAAGGCTGTATCAGTACAAGGCTGTACCAGGTACAAGGCTGTATCAGTGAAAAGGCTGTATCAGGTACAAGGCTGCATCAGTGACAAGGCTGTATCAGGTACAAGGCTGTATCAGGTACAAGGCTGTATCAGGAACAAGGATGTATCAGGTACAAGGCTGTATCAGTGACAAGGCTGTAACAGGTACAAGGCTGTATCAGGTACAAGGCTGTATCAGTGACAAGGCTGTATCAGGACAAGGCTGTATCAGGACAAGGCTGTATCAGTGACAAGGCTGTATCAGGTACAAGGCTGTATCAGTGACAAGGCTGTATCAGGTACAAGGCTGTATCAGTGACAAGGCTGTATCAGGTACAAGGCTGTATCAGGTACAAGGCTGTATCAGTGACAAGGCTGTATCAGTTACAAGGCTGTATCAGGTACAAGGCTGTATCAGGTACAAGGCTGTATCAGGACAAGGCTGTATCAGGTACAAGGCTGTATCAGTGACAAGGCTGTATCAGTGACAAGGCTGTATCAGGACAAGGCTGTATCAGGACAAGGCTGTATCAGGTACAAGGCTGTATCAGGTACAAGGCTGTATCAGTGACAAGGCTGTATCAAGTACAAGGCTGTATCAGTGACAAGGCTGTATCAGGTACAAGGCTGTATCAGGTACAAGGCTGTATCAGGTACAAGGCTGTATCAGTGACAAGGCTGTATCAGTGACAAGGCTGTATCAGGTACAAGGCTGTATCAGGTACAAGGCTGTATCAGGTACAAGGCTGTATCAGTTAAAAGGCTGTATCAGTGACAAGGCTGTATCAGGTACAAGGCTGTATCAGTGACAAGGCTGTATCAGGTACAAGGCTGTATCAGGAACAAGGCTGTATCAGTGACAAGGCTGTATCAGGTACAAGGCTGTAAAAGGTATAAGGCTGTATCAGGTACAAGGCTGTATCAGTGACAAGGCTGTATCAGTGACAAGGCTGTATCAGGTACAAGGCTGTATCAGGTACAAGGCTGTATCAGGAACAAGGCTGTATCAGTACAAGGCTGTATCAGGACAAGGCTGTATCAGTGACAAGGCTGTATCAGGTACAAGGCTGTATCAGGACAAGGCTGTATCAGTACAAGGCTGTATCAGGTACAAGGCTGTATCAGTGACAAGGCTGTATCAGGTACAAGGCTGTATCAGTACAAGGCTGTATCAGTACAAGGCTGTATCAGTACAAGGCTGTATCAGGTACAAGGCTGTATCAGTGACAAGGCTGTATCAGGTACAAGGCTGTATCAGTGACAAGGCTGTATCAGTACAAGGCTGTATCAGGACAAGGCTGTATCAGGACAAGGCTGTATCAGTGACAAGGCTGTATCAGTACAAGGCTGTATCAGTACAAGGCTGTATCAGGTACAAGGCTGTATCAGGTACAAGGCTGTATCAGGTACAAGGCTGTATCAGTACAAGGCTGTATCAGGTACAAGGCTGTATCAGTGACAAGGCTGTATCAGGACAAGGCTGTATCAGGTACAAGGCTGTATCAGGTACAAGGCTGTATCAGGACAAGGCTGTATCAGGTACAAGGCTGTATCAGTGACAAGGCTGTATCAGGTACAAGGCTGTATCAGGACAAGGCTGTATCAGTACAAGGCTGTATCAGTACAAGGCTGTATCAGGACAAGGCTGTATCAGTACAAGGCTGTATCAGGACAAGGCTGTATCAGGACAAGGCTGTATCAGGACAAGGCTGTATCAGGACAAGGCTGTATCAGGACAAGGCTGTATCAGGACAAGGCTGTATCAGGACAAGGCTGTATCAGGTACAAGGCTGTATCAGTGACAAGGCTGTATCAGGTACAAGGCTGTATCAGGACAAGGCTGTATCAGGTACAAGGCTGTATCAGGTACAAGATTATATTAGTGACAAGGCTGTATCAGGTACAAGGCTGTATCAGTGACAAGGCTGTATCAGATACAAGGCTGTATCAGTGACAAGGCTGTATCAGGTACAAGGCTATATCAGTGACAAGGCTGTATCAGTGATAAGGCTGTATCAGGGACAAATCTGTATCAGTTACAAGGCTGTATCAGGGACAAGGCTGTATCAGTGACAAGGCTGTATCAGGTACAAGGCTGTATCAGCTACAAGGCTGTATCAGGTACAAGGCTGTATCAGGTACAAGGCTGTATCAGTGACAAGGCTGTATCAGGTACAAGGCTGTATCAGTACAAGGCTGTATCAGGTACAAGGCTGTATCAGGACAAGGCTGTATCAGGTACAAGGCTGTATCAGGACAAGGCTGTATCAGTACAAGGCTGTATCAGGACAAGGCTGTATCAGTGACAAGGCTGTATCAGTACAAGGCTGTATCAGGTACAAGGCTGTATCAGGAACAAGGCTGTATCAGTGACAAGGCTGTATTACGTGCAAGGCTGTATCAGCGACAAGACTGTATCAGGTACAAGGCTGTATCAGGTACAAGGCTGTATCAGGTACAAGGCTGTATCAGTACAAGGCTGTATCAGGACAAGGCTGTATCAGTGACAAGGCTGTATCAGGACAAGGCTGTATCAGGACAAGGCTGTATCAGTGACAAGGCTGTATCAGTGACAAGGCTGTATCAGGTACAAGGCTGTATCAGTACAAGGCTGTATCAGGTACAAGGCTGTATCAGTACAAGGCTGTATCAGGACAAGGCTGTATCAGGTACAAGGCTGTATCAGGACAAGGCTGTATCAGGTACAAGGCTGTATCAGTACAAGGCTGTATCAGGTACAAGGCTGTATCAGTGACAAGGCTGTATCAGGACAAGGCTGTATCAGTACAAGGCTGTATCAGTGACAAGGCTGTATCAGTACAAGGCTGTATCAGGTACAAGGCTGTATCAGGACAAGGCTGTATCAGGTACAAGGCTGTATCAGTACAAGGCTGTATCAGTACAAGGCTGTATCAGTACAAGGCTGTATCAGGACAAGGCTGTATCAGTGACAAGGCTGTATCAGGTACAAGGCTGTATCAGGTACAAGGCTGTATCAGGACAAGGCTGTATCAGGACAAGGCTGTATCAGTGACAAGGCTGTATCAGGACAAGGCTGTATCAGGACAAGGCTGTATCAGGTACAAGGCTGTATCAGGACAAGGCTGTATCAGGTACAAGGCTGTATCAGTGACAAGGCTGTATCAGTACAAGGCTGTATCAGGACAAGGCTGTATCAGGACAAGGCTGTATCAGGTACAAGGCTGTATCAGTGACAAGGCTGTATCAGGTACAAGGCTGTATCAGTGACAAGGCTGTATCAGTACAAGGCTGTATCAGTACAAGGCTGTATCAGGTACAAGGCTGTATCAGGTACAAGGCTGTATCAGTGACAAGGCTGTATCAGGTACAAGGCTGTATCAGTGACAAGGCTGTATCAGTGACAAGGCTGTATCAGGTACAAGGCTGTATCAGTGACAAGGCTGTATCAGGTACAAGGCTGTATCAGGACAAGGCTGTATCAGTACAAGGCTGTATCAGGTACAAGGCTGTATCAGTGACAAGGCTGTATCAGGTACAAGGCTGTATCAGGACAAGGCTGTATCAGTACAAGGCTGTATCAGTACAAGGCTGTATCAGTGACAAGGCTGTATCAGTGACAAGGCTGTATCAGGTACAAGGCTGTATCAGGTACAAGGCTGTATCAGTGACAAGGCTGTATCAGGTACAAGGCTGTATCAGTGACAAGGCTGTATCAGTGACAAGGCTGTATCAGGTACAAGGCTGTATCAGGACAAGGCTGTATCAGGACAAGGCTGTATCAGTACAAGGCTGTATCAGTACAAGGCTGTATCAGTACAAGGCTGTATCAGGACAAGGCTGTATCAGTGACAAGGCTGTATCAGGTACAAGGCTGTATCAGTGACAAGGCTGTATCAGGTACAAGGCTGTATCAGTGACAAGGCTGTATCAGGTACAAGGCTGTATCAGTACAAGGCTGTATCAGGTACAAGGCTGTATCAGGTACAAGGCTGTATCAGTGACAAGGCTGTATCAGGTACAAGGCTGTATCAGTGACAAGGCTGTATCAGGTACAAGGCTGTATCAGCGACAAGGCTGTATCAGTGACAAGGCTGTATCAGGTACAAGGCTGTATCTGTATCAGGTACAAGGCTGTATCAGTGACAAGGCTGTATCAGGACAAGGCTGTATCAGTGACAAGGCTGTATCAGTACAAGGCTGTATCAGGTACAAGGCTGTATCAGGTACAAGGCTGTATCAGTACAAGGCTGTATCAGGTACAAGGCTGTATCAGGACAAGGCTGTATCAGTACAAGGCTGTATCAGGACAAGGCTGTATCAGGACAAGGCTGTATCAGATACAAGGCTGTATCAGTGACAAGGCTGTATCAGGTACAAGGCTGTATCCGTGAAAAGCCTGTATTAGCGACAATGCTGTATCAGGGACATGGCTCTATCAGGTACAAGGCTGTATCAGTTAAAAGGCTGTATCAGGGACAAGGCTGTATCAGTGACAAGGCTGTATCAGTGACAAGGCTGTATCAGGTACAAGGCTGTATCAGGTACAAGGCTGTATCAGTGACAAGGCTGTATCAGGTACAAGGCTGTATCAGTGACAAGGCTGTATCAGGTACAAGGCTGTATCAGGTACAAGGCTGTATCAGGTACAAGGCTGTATCAGTGACAAGGCTGTATCAGGTACAAGGCTGTATCAGTTACAAGGCTGTATCAGGACAAGGCTGTATCAGTGACAAGGCTGTATCAGGGACAACGCTGTATCAGGACAAGGCTGTATCAGGTACAAGGCTGTATCAGTGACAAGGCTGTATCAGGACAAGGCTGTATCAGGACAAGGCTGTATCAGGTACAAGGCTGTATCAGGTACAAGGCTGTATCAGGTACAAGGCTGTATCAGGACAAGGCTGTATCAGGTACAAGGCTGTATCAGGTACAAGGCTGTATCAGGACAAGGCTGTATCAGGACAAGGCTGTATCAGGACAAGGCTGTATCAGGACAAGGCTGTATCAGGACAAGGCTGTATCAGGTACAAGGCTGTATCAGTGACAAGGCTGTATCAGGTACAAGGCTGCAGTAGGTACAAGGCTGTATCAGGTACAAGGCTGTATCCATTACAAGGCTGTATCAGTGACAAGGCTGTATCAGGTACAAGGCTGTATCAGTGACAAGGCTGTATCAGGTACAAGGCTGTATCAGTGACAAGGCTGTATCAGGTACAAGGCTGTATCAGTGACAAGGCTGTATCAGTAACAAGGCTGTATCAGTGACAAGGCTGTATCAGTGACAAGGCTGTATCAGGTACAAGGCTGTATCAGTGACAAGGCTGTATCAGGTACAAGGCTGTATCAGGTACAAGGCTGTATCAGGTACAAGGCTGTATCAGGTACAAGGCTGTATCAGGTACAAGGCTGTATCAGTGACAAGGCTGTATCAGTACAAGGCTGTATCAGGTACAAGGCTGTATCAGTGACAAGGCTGTATCAGGTACAAGGCTGTATCAGGTACAAGGCTGTATCAGGACAAGGCTGTATCAGGACAAGGCTGTATCAGTGACAAGGCTGTATCAGGACAAGGCTGTATCAGGACAAGGCTGTATCAGGACAAGGCTGTATCAGTACAAGGCTGTATCAGTACAAGGCTGTATCAGTGACAAGGCTGTATCAGGTACAAGGCTGTATCAGGTACAAGGCTGTATCAGGTACAAGGCTGTATCAGGACAAGGCTGTATCAGGACAAGGCTGTATCAGGACAAGGCTGTATCAGGACAAGGCTGTATCAGGTACAAGGCTGTATCAGGACAAGGCTGTATCAGTACAAGGCTGTATCAGGTACAAGGCTGTATCAGTGACAAGGCTGTATCAGTACAAGGCTGTATCAGTACAAGGCTGTATCAGTGACAAGGCTGTATCAGGACAAGGCTGTATCAGGACAAGGCTGTATCAGGTACAAGGCTGTATCAGTACAAGGCTGTATCAGGTACAAGGCTGTATCAGGTACAAGGCTGTATCAGTACAAGGCTGTATCAGTGACAAGGCTGTATCAGTACAAGGCTGTATCAGTACAAGGCTGTATCAGGTACAAGGCTGTATCAGGTACAAGGCTGTATCAGGACAAGGCTGTATCAGGTACAAGGCTGTATCAGGACAAGGCTGTATCAGGACAAGGCTGTATCAGTGACAAGGCTGTATCAGGACAAGGCTGTATCAGGTACAAGGCTGTATCAGTGACAAGGCTGTATCAGTACAAGGCTGTATCAGGGACAAGGCTGTATCAGTACAAGGCTGTATCAGGACAAGGCTGTATCAGGACAAGGCTGTATCAGTGACAAGGCTGTATCAGGACAAGGCTGTATCAGGACAAGGCTGTATCAGGTACAAGGCTGTATCAGTACAAGGCTGTATCAGGTACAAGGCTGTATCAGTGACCAGGCTGTATCAGGTACAAGGCTGTATCAGGTACAAGGCTGTATCAGTGACAAGGCTGTATCAGGTACAAGGCTGTATCAGTGACAAGGCTGTATCAGGTACAAGGCTGTATCAGTGACAAGGCTGTATCAGGTACAAGGCTGTATCAGTGACAAGGCTGTATCAGGTACAAGGCTGTATCAGGTACAAGGCTGTATCAGTGACAAGGCTGTATCAGTGACAAGGCTGTATCAGTGACAAGGCTGTATCAGGTACAAGGCTGTATCAGGTACAAGGCTGTATCAGGTACAAGGCTGTATCAGGTACAAGGCTGTATCAGTACAAGGCTGTATCAGTACATGGCTGTATCAGTACAAGGCTGTATCAGTGACAAGGCTGTATCAGGTACAAGGCTGTATCAGGTACAAGGCTGTATCAGTGACAAGGCTGTATCAGGACAAGGCTGTATCAGTGACAAGGCTGTATCAGGACAAGGCTGTATCAGGACAAGGCTGTATCAGGACAAGGCTGTATCAGTGACAAGGCTGTATCAGTACAAGGCTGTATCAGTACAAGGCTGTATCAGGTACAAGGCTGTATCAGTACAAGGCTGTATCAGTACAAGGCTGTATCAGGACAAGGCTGTATCAGTACAAGGCTGTATCAGTGACAAGGCTGTATCAGTACAAGGCTGTATCAGTACAAGGCTGTATCAGGACAAGGCTGTATCAGGTACAAGGCTGTATCAGTGACAAGGCTGTATCAGGTACAAGGCTGTATCAGTGACAAGGCTGTATCAGTGACAAGGCTGTATCAGTACAAGGCTGTATCAGGTACAAGGCTGTATCAGTGACAAGGCTGTATCAGGTACAAGGCTGTATCAGGTACAAGGCTGTATCAGTGACAAGGCTGTATCAGTGACAAGGCTGTATCAGTACAAGGCTGTATCAGGTACAAGGCTGTATCAGTGACAAGGCTGTATCAGGACAAGGCTGTATCAGTGACAAGGCTGTATCAGTACAAGGCTGTATCAGGACAAGGCTGTATCAGGACAAGGCTGTATCAGTGACAAGGCTGTATCAGTACAAGGCTGTATCAGTGACAAGGCTGTATCAGTACAAGGCTGTATCAGGTACAAGGCTGTATCAGTACAAGGCTGTATCAGTGACAAGGCTGTATCAGGACAAGGCTGTATCAGTACAAGGCTGTATCAGTGACAAGGCTGTATCAGTGACAAGGCTGTATCAGGTACAAGGCTGTATCAGTGACAAGGCTGTATCAGTTACAAGGCTGTATCAGTGACAAGGCTGTATCAGGTACAAGGCTGTATCAGGTACAAGGCTGTATCAGTACAAGGCTGTAACAGTGACAAGGCTGTATCAGTTACAAGGCTGTATTAGTGACTAGGCTGTATCAGGTACAATGCTGTATCAGGTACAAGGCTGTATCAGGTACAAGGCTCTATCAGGTACAAGCCAATTATAGTGACAAGGCTGTATCAGTGACAAGGCTGTATCAGTGACAAGGCTGCATCAGGTACAAGGCTGTATCCGTGACAAGGCTGTATCAGGTACAAGGCTGTATCAGTTACAAGGCAGTATCAGGACAAGGCTGTATCAGTGACAAGGCTGTATCAGTACAAGGCTGTATCAGTACAAGGCTGTATCAGGACAAGGCTGTATCAGGTACAAGGCTGTATCAGGTACAAGGCTGTATCAGTGACAAGGCTGTATCAGGTACAGGGCTGTATCAGGTACAAGGCTGTATCAGGACAAGGCTGCATCAGGACAAGGCTGTATCAGGACAAGGCTGTATCAGGTACAAGGCTGTATCAGGTACAAGGCTGTATCAGGTACAAGGCTGTATCAGGTACAAGGCTGTATCAGGTACAAGGCTGTAACAGATACAAGGCTGTATCAGTGACAAGGCTGTATCAGGTACAAGGCTGTATCAGTGACAAGGCTGTATCAGGTACAAGGCTGTATCAGTGACAAGGCTGTATCAGGTACAATGCTGTTTCAGTTACAAGGCTGTATCAGTGACAAGGCTGTATCAGGACAAGGCTGTATCAGTGACAAGGCTGTATCGGTGAAAAGGCTGTATCAGGCACAAGGCTGTATCAGGTACAAGGCTGTATCAGGTACAAGGCTGTATCAGGTACAAGGCTGTATCAGGTACAAGACTGTATCATGACAAGGCTGTAGCCGGTAAAAGGCTGTATCAGCAACAAGGCTTTCAGCGACAAGGCTGTATCAGGTACAAGGCAGTATCAGGTAAAAGGCTGTATCAGTGACAAGGGCTGTATCAGTGACGAGGGCTGTATCAGTGACAAGGCTGTATCAGTGACAAGCCTGCATCAGGGACAAGGCTGTATCAGGACAAGGCTGTATCAGTACAAGGCTGTATCAGTACAAGGCTGTATCAGGTACAAGGCTGTATCAGTACAAGGCTGTATCAGTACAAGGCTGTATCAGTGACAAGGCTGTATCAGGTACAAGGCTGTATCAGTGACAAGGCTGTATCAGTGACAAGGCTGTATCAGGTACAAGGCTGTATCAGGTACAAGGCTGTATCCAGTACTACGAGGTATCAGGTACAAGGATGTATCAGGGACAACGCAGTATCAGGTACAAGACGGTATCAGCGACAAGGCTGCATCAGGACAAGGCTGTATCAGGTACAAGGCTCTATCAGGGACAAGGCTGTATCAGTTACAAGGCTGTATCAGGGACAAGTCTGTATCAGGTACAAGGCTGTATCAGGTACAAGGCTGTATCAGTGACAAGGCTGTATCAGCGACAAGGCTGTATCAGTGACAAGGCTGTATCAGGGACAAGGCTGTATCAGGTACAAGGCTGTATCAGGTACAAGGCTGTATCAGGTACAAGGCTGTATCAGGACAAGGCTGTATCAGGACAAGGCTGTATCAGTGACAAGGCTGTATCAGTGACAAGGCTGTATCAGGTACAAGGCTGTATCAGGTACAAGGCTGTATCAGGTACAAGGCTGTATCAGGACAAGGCTGTATCAGGACAAGGCTGTATCAGGACAAGGCTGTATCAGGACAAGGCTGTATCAGGACAAGGCTGTATCAGGACAAGGCTGTATCAGTACAAGGCTGTATCAGTGACAAGGCTGTATCAGTACAAGGCTGTATCAGGACAAGGCTGTATCAGGACAAGGCTGTATCAGGTACAAGGCTGTATCAGGTACAAGGCTGTATCAGGTACAAGGCTGTATCAGTGACAAGGCTGTATCAGGTACAAGGCTGTATCAGTACAAGGCTGTATCAGGTACAAGGCTGTATCAGTACAAGGCTGTATCAGTACAAGGCTGTATCAGGACAAGGCTGTATCAGGTACAAGGCTGTATCAGGACAAGGCTGTATCAGTGACAAGGCTGTATCAGTACAAGGCTGTATCAGGTACAAGGCTGTATCAGTACAAGGCTGTATCAGGACAAGGCTGTATCAGTGACAAGGCTGTATCAGGACAAGGCTGTATCAGTACAAGGCTGTATCAGACAAGGCTGTATCAGTGACAAGGCTGTATCAGGTACAAGGCTGTATCAGTGACAAGGCTGTATCAGGTACAAGGCTGTATCAGTGACAAGGCTGTATCAGTACAAGGCTGTATCAGGACAAGGCTGTATCAGGTACAAGGCTGTATCAGGTACAAGGCTGTATCAGGTACAAGGCTGTATCAGGTACAAGGCTGTATCAGTACAAGGCTGTATCAGTACAAGGCTGTATCAGGACAAGGCTGTATCAGTGACAAGGCTGTATCAGGTACAAGGCTGTATCAGGACAAGGCTGTATCAGGTACAAGGCTGTATCAGTGACAAGGCTGTATCAGGACAAGGCTGTATCAGGACAAGGCTGTATCAGTGACAAGGCTGTATCAGTACAAGGCTGTATCAGGTACAAGGCTGTATCAGGTACAAGGCTGTATCAGGGACAAGGCTGTATCAGGACAAGGCTGTATCAGGACAAGGCTGTATCAGGACAAGGCTGTATCAGGTACAAGGCTGTATCAGGACAAGGCTGTATCAGGTACAAGGCTGTATCAGGTACAAGGCTGTATCAGGTACAAGGCTGTATCAGGACAAGGCTGTATCAGGTACAAGGCTGTATCAGTACAAGGCTGTATCAGTGACAAGGCTGTATCAGGTACAAGGCTGTATCAGGACAAGGCTGTATCAGGTACAAGGCTGTATCAGTGACAAGGCTGTATCAGTACAAGGCTGTATCAGTGACAAGGCTGTATCAGCGACAAGGCTGTATCAGGTACAAGGCTGTATCAGTGACAAGGCTGTATCAGTGACAAGGCTGTATCAGTGACAAGGCTGTATCAGGTACAAGGCTGTATCAGGTACAAGGCTGTATCAGGTACAAGGCTGTATCAGTGACAAGGCTGTATCAGTGACAAGGCTGTATCAGGTACAAGGCTGTATCAGGTACAAGGCTGTATCAGTGACAAGGCTGTATCAGGTACAAGGCTGTATCAGGTACAAGGCTGTATCAGTGACAAGGCTGTATCAGTGACAAGGCTGTATCAGTACAAGGCTGTATCAGTGACAAGGCTGTATCAGTGACAAGGCTGTATCAGGTACAAGGCTGTATCAGTGACAAGGCTGTATCAGGACAAGGCTGTATCAGTACAAGGCTGTATCAGGACAAGGCTGTATCAGGACAAGGCTGTATCAGTACAAGGCTGTATCAGTGACAAGGCTGTATCAGGTACAAGGCTGTATCAGTACAAGGCTGTATCAGTACAAGGCTGTATCAGGACAAGGCTGTATCAGTGACAAGGCTGTATCAGTGACAAGGCTGTATCAGGACAAGGCTGTATGAGCTACACGGCTGTATCAGGGACAAGGCTGTATCAGGTACAAGGCTGTATCAGTGACAAGGCTGTATCAGGTACAAAGCTGTATAAGTACAAGGCTGTATAAGTGAAAAGTCTGTATCAGGTACAAGGCTGTATCAGGTACAAGGCTGTATCAGTGACAAGGCTGTATCAGGTACAAGGCTGTATCAGGTACAAGGCTGTATCAGGGACAAGGCTGTATCAGGTACAAGGCTGTATCAGGTACAAGGCTGTATCAGGTACAAGGCTGTATCAGTGACAAGGCTGTATCAGGACAAGGCTGTATCAGTGACAAGGCTGTATCAGGTACAAGGCTGTATCAGGACAAGGCTGTATCAGGACAAGGCTGTATCAGTGACAAGGCTGTATCAGGACAAGGCTGTATCAGGTACAAGGCTGTATCAGGTACAAGGCTGTATCAGTACAAGGCTGTATCAGTACAAGGCTGTATCAGTACAAGGCTGTATCAGTACAAGGCTGTATCAGGTACAAGGCTGTATCAGTACAAGGCTGTATCAGGTACAAGGCTGTATCAGGACAAGGCTGTATCAGGACAAGGCTGTATCAGGTACAAGGCTGTATCAGTACAAGGCTGTATCAGGTACAAGGCTGTATCAGGACAAGGCTGTATCAGGACAAGGCTGTATCAGGTACAAGGCTGTATCAGGTACAAGGCTGTATCAGGTACAAGGCTGTATCAGTGACAAGGCTGTATCAGGTACAAGGCTGTATCAGCGACAAACCTGTATCAGGTACAAGGCTGTATCAGTTACAAGGCTGTATCAGTACAAGGCTGTATCAGTACAAGGCTGTATCAGTACAAGGCTGTATCAGGTACAAGGCTGTATCAGTACAAGGCTGTATCAGTACAAGGCTGTATCAGGACAAGGCTGTATCAGTGACAAGGCTGTATCAGGACAAGGCTGTATCAGTACAAGGCTGTATCAGGTACAAGGCTGTATCAGGTACAAGGCTGTATCAGGTACAAGGCTGTATCAGTGACAAGGCTGTATCAGTGACAAGGCCATATCAGGTACAAGGCTGTATCAGTTCAAGGCTGTATCAGGTACAAAGGCTGTAACAGTACAAGGCTGTATCAGTGACAAGGCTGTATCAGGACAAGGCTGTATCAGTGACAAGGCTGTATCAGTACAAGGCTGTATCAGTGACAAGGCTGTATCAGGTACAAGGCTGTATCAGGACAAGGCTGTATCAGTACAAGGCTGTATCAGTGACAAGGCTGTATCAGGACAAGGCTGTATCAGGTACAAGGCTGTATCAGGACAAGGCTGTATCAGTACAAGGCTGTATCAGGACAAGGCTGTATCAGTGACAAGGCTGTATCAGTACAAGGCTGTATCAGTGACAAGGCTGTATCAGGACAAGGCTGTATCAGTGACAAGGCTGTATCAGGGACAAGTCTGTATCAGGTACAAGGCTGTATCGAGTACAAAGCTGTATCAGTGACAAGGCTGCATCAGGACAAGGCTGTATCAGGTACAAGGCTGTATCAGGCACAAGGCTGTATCAGTGACAAGGCTGTATCAGCGACAAGGCTGTATCAGTACAAGGCTGTATCAGTGACAAGGCTGTATCAGGTACAAGGCTGTATCAGGTACAAGGCTGTATCAGGTACAAGGCTGTATCAGGACAAGGCTGTATCAGGTACAAGGCTGTATCAGGACAAGGCTGTATCAGTACAAGGCTGTATCAGTGACAAGGCTGTATCAGGACAAGGCTGTATCAGGACAAGGCTGTATCAGGTACAAGGCTGTATCAGGACAAGGCTGTATCAGTACAAGGCTTTATCAGGTACAAGGCTGTATCAGTGACAAGGCTGTATCAGGTAAAAGGCTGTATCAGGTACAAGGCTGTAACAGTACAAGGCTGTATCAGTGTCAAGGCTGTATCAGGGACAAGGCTGTATCAGTGACAAGGCTGTATCAGTGACAAGGCTGTATCAGGTACAAGGCTGTATCAGTGACAAGGCTGTATCAGGTACAAGGCTGTATCAGCGACAAGGCTGTATCAGGTACAAGTCTGTACCAGGTACAAGGCTGTATCAGGTACAAGGCTGTATCAGCGACAAGGCTGCATCATGACAAGGCTGCATCCGGGAAAAGCGGTATCAGCGACAAGGCAATCTCAGCGACAAGGCTGTCTCAGGTACAAGGCTGTATCAGGTACAAGGCTGTATCAGGTACAAGGCTGTATCAGGTACAAGGCTGTATCAGGTACAAGGCTGAATCAGGGACAAGGCTGTATCAGTGACAAGGCTGTATCAGTGTCAAGGCTGTATCAGTACAAGGCTGTATCAGGTACAAGGCTTGTATCAGTGACAAGGCTGTACAGTGACAATGCTGTATCAGGTACAAGGCGGTATCAGCGTACAAGGCTGTATCATGACAAGGCTGTAACAGTGACAAGGGCTGTATCAGGACAAGGCTGTATCACGTACAAGTGCTGTACCAGTGACAAGGCTGTATCAGGACAAGGCTGTATCAGGTACAAGGCTGTATCAGGTACAAGGCTGTATCAGTACAAGGCTGTATCAGGACAAGGCTGTATCAGTACAAGGCTGTATCAGGACAAGGCTGTATCAGGACAAGGCTGTATCAGGTACAAGGCTGTATCAGGACAAGGCTGTATCAGGTACAAGGCTGTATCAGTGACAAGGCTGTATCAGTACAAGGCTGTATCAGGACAAGGCTGTATCAGGACAAGGCTGTATCAGTACAAGGCTGTATCAGTACAAGGCTGTATCAGGTACAAGGCTGTATCAGTGACAAGGCTGTATCAGGTACAAGGCTGTATCAGTGACAAGGCTGTATCAGGTACAAGGCTGTATCAGTACAAGGCTGTATCAGGTACAAGGCTGTATCAGGTACAAGGCTGTATCAGGACAAGGCTGTATCAGGACAAGGCTGTATCAGTACAAGGCTGTATCAGGACAAGGCTGTATCAGTGACAAGGCTGTATCAGTACAAGGCTGTATCAGGTACAAGGCTGTATCAGTGACAAGGCTGTATCAGTACAAGGCTGTATCATGGACAAGGCTGTATCAGGTACAAGGCTGTATCAGGTACAAGGCTGTATCAAGTACAAGGCTGTATCAGTGACAAGGCTGTATCAGGTACAAGGCTGTATCAGGTACAAGGCTGTATCAGTGACAAGGCTGTATCAGGTACAAGGCTGTATCAGTGACAAGGCTGTATCAGTGACAAGGCTGTATCAGGTACAAGGCTGTATCAGGACAAGGCTGTATCAGGACAAGGCTGTATCAGTACAAGGCTGTATCAGTACAAGGCTGTATCAGTACAAGGCTGTATCAGGACAAGGCTGTATCAGGACAAGGCTGTATCAGGTACAAGGCTGTATCAGGACAAGGCTGTATCAGGTACAAGGCTGTATCAGGACAAGGCTGTATCAGGTACAAGGCTGTATCAGGTACAAGGCTGTATCAGGACAAGGCTGTATCAGGACAAGGCTGTATCAGTGACAAGGCTGTATCAGGTACAAGGCTGTATCAGTGACAAGGCTGTATCAGGTACAAGGCTGTATCAGTACAAGGCTGTATCAGTACAAGGCTGTATCAGGACAAGGCAGTATCAGGTACAAGGCTGTATCAGTGACAAGGCTGTATCAGGACAAGGCTGTATCAGTGACAAGGCTGTATCAGGTACAAGGCTGTATCAGGTACAAGGCTGTATGAGCTACACGGCTGTATCAGGGACAAGGCTGTATCAGGTACAAGGCTGTATCAGTGACAAGGCTGTATCAGGTACAAAGCTGTATAAGTACAAGGCTGTATAAGTGAAAAGTCTGTATCAGGTACAAGGCTGTATCAGTGACAAGGCTGTATCAGGGACAAGGCTGTATCAGGTACAAGGCTGTATCAGTGACAAGGCTGTATCAGGTACAAGGCTGTATCAGGTACAAGGCTGTATCAGTGACAAGGCTGTATCATGACAAGGCTGTATCAGTACAAGGCTGTATCAGGTACAAGGCTGTATCAGTACAAGGCTGTATCAGTACAAGGCTGTATCAGGACAAGGCTGTATCAGGTACAAGGCTGTATCAGGACAAGGCTGTATCAGTACAAGGCTGTATCAGGTACAAGGCTGTATCAGGACAAGGCTGTATCAGGTACAAGGCTGTATCAGGACAAGGCTGTATCAGTGACAAGGCTGTATCAGGACAAGGCTGTATCAGGACAAGGCTGTATCAGGACAAGGCTGTATCAGTACAAGGCTGTATCAGGTACAAGGCTGTATCAGGACAAGGCTGTATCAGTGACAAGGCTGTATCAGTACAAGGCTGTATCAGGTACAAGGCTGTATCAGTACAAGGCTGTATCAGGACAAGGCTGTATCAGTACAAGGCTGTATCAGGTACAAGGCTGTATCAGGTACAAGGCTGTATCAGTGACAAGGCTGTATCAGGTACAAGGCTGTATCAGGTACAAGGCTGTGTCAGGTACAAGGCTGTATCAGTGACAAGGCTGTATCAGTGACAAGGCTGTATCAGTGACAAGGGCTGTATCAGCGACAAGGCTGTATCAGCGACAAGGCTGTATCAGCGAAAAGGCTGTATCAGTGACAAGGCTGTATCAGTGACAAGGCTGTATCAGGTACAGGGCTGTATCAGGTACAAGGCTGTATCAGGTACAAGGCTGTATCAGGTACAAGGCTGTACCAGGGACAAGGCTGTATCAGCGACAAGGCTGTATCAGTGACAAGGCTGTATCAGTGACAAGGCTGTATCAGGTACAAGGCTGTATCAGGGACAATGCTGTATCAGGTACAAGGCTGTATCAGTGACAACGCTGTATCAGGTACAAGGCTGTATCAGGGACAACGCTGTATCAGTGACAAGGCTGTATCAGGTGAATGGCTGTATCAGTGACAAGGCTGTATCAGGTAGAAGGCTGTATCAGTGACAAGGCTGTATCAGGTACAAGGGCTGTATCAGTGACAAGGCTGTATCAGGTACAAGGCTGTATCAGTTACAAGGCTGAATCAGGTCAAGGCTGTATCAGTGACAAGGCTGTATCAGGTACAAGGCTGTATCAGGTACAAGGCTGTATCAGTGACAAGGCTGTATCACTGACAAGGGGCTGTATAGGTACAAGGCTGTATCAAGTGCAAGGCTGTATCAGCGTCAAAGCTGTATCAGCGACAAGGCTGCATCAGTGACAAGTCTGTATCATGACAAGGCTGTAACCGGGACAAGGCTGTATCAGGGACAAGCGCTATCATGGACAAGGCTGTATCAGTTACAAGGCTGTATCAGGTACAATGCTGTATCAGGGTCAAGGCTGTATCAGCAACAAGGCTTTATAGGGGACAAGGCTGCATCAGCGACAAGGCTGTATCAGCGACAAGGCTGCATCAGCGACAAGGCTGTATCAGGTACAAGGCTGTATCAGTGACAAGGATGTATCAGGTACAAGGCTGTATCAGGTCAAGGCTGTATCAGTTACTAGGCTGTATCAGTAACAAGGCTGTATCAGTTAAAAGGCTGTATCAGGTACACGGGCTATATCAGGGACAAGGCTGTATCAGTGACAAGGCTGTATCAGGTGACAAGGCTGTATCAGCGACAAGGCCTGTATCAGCGACAAGGCTGTATCAGCGACAAGGTTGTATCAGTGACAAGGCTGTATCAGGTACAACGCTGTATCAGTGACAAGGCTTTATCAGGTACAAGGCTGTATCAGTGACAAGGAAGTATCAGCTACAAGGCTGCACCAGTGACAAGGCTGTATCAGGTACAAGGCTGTATCAGGTACAAGGCTGTATCAGCGACAAGGCTGTATCAGTGACAAGGCTGTATCAGCGACAAGGCTGTAACAGTGACAAGGCTGTATCAGTGACAAGGCTGTATCAGTGACAAGGCTGTATCAGGTACAAGGCTGTATCAGGGACAAGGCTGTATCAGGTACACGGCTGTATCAGGTACAAGGCTGTATCAGGTACAAGGCTGTATCAGGTACAAGGCAGTATCAGGTACAATGCTGTATCAGTGACAAGGCTGTATCAGGTACAAGGCTGTATCAGGTACAAGGCTGTATCAGGTACAAGGCTGTATCAGGGACAAGGGCTGTATCAGTGAGAAGGCTGTATCAGGTACAAGGCTGTATCAGGTACAAGGCTGTATAAGTGACAAGGCTGTATCAGGTACAAGGCTGAATCAGGGACAAGGCTGTATCAGGTACAAGGCTGTATCAGTGACAAGGCTGTATCAGTGACAAGGCTGTATCAGGTACAAGGCTGTATCAGGGAAAATGCTGTATCAGATACAAGGCTGTATCAGCGACAAGGCTGTATCAGTGACAAGGCTGTATCAGGTACAAGGCTGTATCAGGTACAAAGCTGTATCAGTGACCAGGCTGTATCAGTGACAAGGCTGTATCAGCGACAAGGCTGTATCAGGTACAAGGCTGTATCAGGTACAAGGCTGTATCAAGGTCAAGGCTGTATCAGGGCAAGGCTGTATCAGATACACGGCTGTATCAGCGACAAGGCTTATCAGTGACAAGGCTGTATCAGCGACAAGGCTGTATCCAGTGACAAGGCTGTATCAGGTACAAGGCTGTATCAGGTACAAGCTGTATCAGACACAAGGCTGTAGCAGTGACAAGGCTGTATCAGTGACAAGGCTGTATCAGGTACAAGGCTGTATCAGGGGCAACGCTGTATCAGGTACAAGGCTGTATCAGTGACAAGGCTTGTAACAGTGACAAGGCTGTATCAGTACAAGGCTGTATCAGGGACAAGGATGTATCAGTGACAAGGCTGTAACAGGACAAGGCTGTATCAGGACAAGCTGTATCAGGTACAAGGCTGTATCAGTGACAAGGCTGTACAGGTACAAGGCTGTATCAGGTACAAGGCTGTATCAGGGTACAAGGCTGTATCAGGTACAAGGCTGTATCAGCGACAAGGCTGTATCAGGGTACAAGCTGTATCACTTACAAGGCTGTACAGCGACAATGCTGTATCAGTGACAAGGCAATATCAAGTACAAGGCTGTATCAGGGACAAGCCTTTATGAGTTAAAAGGCTGTATCAGGTACAAGGCTGTACAGCGACAATGCTGTATCAGTGACAAGGCAATATCAGGTACAAGGCTGTATCAGTGACACGGCTGTATCAGTGACAAGGCTGTATCAGTGACAAGGCTGTATCAGTGACAAGGCTGTATCAGGTACAAGGCTGTATCAACGACAAGGCTGTATCAGCGACAAGGCTGTATCAGCGACAAGGGCTGTATCAGGTACAAGGCTGTATCAGTGACAAGGCTGTATCAGTGACAAGGCTGTATCAGTGACAAGGCTGTATCAGTGACAAGGCAGTATCAGGTACAAGGCTGTATCAGTGTCAAGGCTGTATCAGGTACAAGGCTGCATCAGTGTCAAGGCTGTATCAGTGACAAGGCTGTATCAGTGACAAGGCTGTATCAGTGACAAGGCTGTATCAGTGACAAGGCTGTATCAGATACAAGGCTGTATCAGGTACAAGGCTGTATCAGGTACAAGGCTGTATCAGGTACAAGGCTGTATCAGCGACAAGGCTGTATCAGGTACAAGGCTGTATCAGTGACAAGGCTGTATCAGTGACAAGGCTGTATCAGTGACAAGGCTGTATCAGGTACAAGGCTGTATCAGTGACAAGGCTGTATCAGCGACAAGGCTGTATCAGCGACAAGGCTGTATCAGCGACAAGGCTGTATCAGTGACAAGGCTGTATCAGCGACAAGGCTGTATCAGCTACAAGGCTGTATCAGCCACAAAGCTGTATCAGCGACAAGGCTGTATCAGGTACAAGGCTGTATCAGGTACAAGGCTGTATCAGTGACAAGGCTGTATCAGGTACAAGGCTGTATCAGGGTCAAGGCTGTATCAGTGACAAGGCTGTATCAGTGACAAGGCTGTATCAGTGACAAGGCTGTATCAGGTACAAGGCTGTATCAGTGACAAGGCTGTATCAGGTACAAGGCTGTATCAGTGACAAGGCTGTATCAGGTACAAGGCTGTATCTGCGACAAGGCTGTATCAGCGACAAGGCTGTATCAGCTACAGCTGTATCAGTGTCATGGCGATATCAGTGACAAGGCTGTATCAGGTACAAGGCTGTATCAGGTACAAGGCTGTATCAGTGACAAGGCTGTATCAGCGACAAGGCTGGATCAGTGACAAGGCTGTATCAGTGACAAGGCTGTATCAACGACAAGGCTGTATCAGCGACAAGGCTGTATCAGCGACAAGGCTGTATCAGCGACAAGGCTGTATCAGGTACAAGGCTGTATCATGACAAGGCTGTATCAGGTACAAGGCTGTATCAGCGACAAGGCTGTATCAGCGACAAGGCTGTATCAGCGACAATGCTGTATCAGGTACAAGGCTGTATCAGGTACAAGGCTGTATCAGTGACAAGGCTGTATCAGTGACAAGGCTGTAACAGTGACAAGGCTGTATCAGTGACAAGGCTGTATCAACGACAAGGCTGTATCAGCGACAAGGCTGTATCAGCGACAAGGCTGTATCAGCGACAAGGCTGTATCAGGTACAAGGCTGTATCAGTGACAAGGCTGTATCAGTGACAAGGCTGTATCAGTGACAAGGCTGTATCAGCGACAAGGCTGTATCAGTGACAAGGCTGTATCAGGGACAAGGCTGTATCAGGTACAAGGCTGTATCAGTGACAAGGCTGTATCAGTGACAAGGCTGTATCAGTGACAAGGCTGTATCAGTGACAAGGCTGTATCAGCGACAAGGCTGTATCAGGTGCAAGGCTGTATCAGGTACAAGGCTGTATCAGTGACAAGGCTGTATCAGTGACAAGGCTGTATCAGGTACAAGGCTGTATCAGTGACAAGGCTGTATCAGCGACAAGGCTGTATCAGTGACAAGGCTGTATCAGTTACAAGGCTGTATCAGGGACAAGGCTGTATCAGGTACAAGGCTGTATCAGTGACAAGGCTGTATCAGTGACAAGGCTGTATCAGTGACAAGGCTGTATCAGTGACAAGGCTGTATCAGTGACAAGGCTGTATCAGGTACAAGGCTGTATCAGTGACAAGGCTGTATCAGGTACAAGGCTGTATCAGTGACAAGGCTGTATCAGTGACAAGGCTGTATCAGGTACAAGGCTGTATCAGGTACAAGGCTGTATCAGGTACAAGGCTGTATCAGTGACAAGGCTGTATCAGTGACAAGGCTGTATCAGGTACAAGGCTGTATCAGGACAAGGCTGTATCAGCGACAAGGCTGTATCAGGTACAAGGCTGAATCAGAGACAAGGCTGTATCGGGAAAAGGCTGTATCAGTGACAAGGCTGTATCAGGGACAAGGCTGTATCAGTGACAAGGCTGTATCAGGTACAAAGCTGTATCAGGTACAAGGCTGTATAAGTGAAAAGGCTGTATCAGTGACAAGGTTGTATCAGTGACAAAGCTGTATCAGGTACAAGGCAGTATCAGTCACAAGGCTGTATCAGGACAAGGCTGTATCAGGACAAGGCTGTATCAGTACAAGGCTGTATCAGTGACAAGGCTGTATCAGGTACAAGGCTGTATCAGGTACAAGGCTGTAACAGTGACAAGGCTTATCAGGTGACAAGGCTGTATCAAGGACAAGGCTGTATCAGCTGACAAGGCTGTATCAGTACAAGGCTGTATCAGTACAGAGGCTGTATCAGGCTACAAGGCTGTATCAAGGACAAGGCTGTATCAGGACAAGGCTGTATCAGGAACAAGGCTGTATCAGCGACAAGGCTGTATCAGCGACAAGGCTGTAACAGCGACAAGGCTGTATCAGGTACAAGGCTGTATCAGGTACAAGGCTGTATCAGGTACAAGGCTGTATCAGTGACAAGGCTGTATCAGGTACAAGGCTGTATCAGGTACAAGGCTGTATCATGACAAGGCTGTATCAGCGACAAGGCTGTATCAGGTACAAGGCTGTATCAGGTACAAGGCTGTATCATGACAAGGCTGTATCAGTGACATGGCTGTATCAGCGACAAGGCTGTATCAGGTACAAGGCTGTATCAGTTACAAGGCTGTATCAGTGACAAGGCTGTATCCGTTACAAGGCTGTATCCGTGACAAGGCTGTATCAGGTACAAGGCTGTATCAGTGACAAGGCTGTATCAGTGACAAGGCTGTATCAGTGACAAGGCTGTATCAGTGACAAGGCTGTATCAGGAACAAGGCTGTATCAGGTACAAGGCTGTATCAGGTACAAGGCTGTATCAGTGACAAGGCTGTATCAGGTACAAGGATGTATCAGTGACAAGGCTGTATCAGCGACAAAACTGTATCAGCTACAAGGCTGTATCAGGTACAAGGCTGTATCAGGACAAGGCTGTATCAGTACAAGGCTGTATCAGTGACAAGGCTGTATCAGTACAAGGCTGTATCAGTACAAGGCTGTATCAGTGACAAGGCTGTATCAGGTACAAGGCTGTATCAGGTACAAGGCTGTATCAGGACAAGGCTGTATCAGTACAAGGCTGTATCAGGTACAAGGTTGTATCAGTGACAAGGCTGTATCAGATACAAGGCTGTATCAGTGACAAGGCTGTATCAGTGACAAGGCTGTATCAGGTACAAGGCTGTATCAGTGACAAGGCTGTATCAGGTACAAGGCTGTATCAGTGACAAGGCTGTATCAGTGACAAGGCTGTATCAGTGACAAGGCTGTATCAGTGACAAGGCTGTATCAGTGACAAGGCTGTATCAGCCACAAGGCTGTATCAGGTACAAGGCTGTATCAGGTACAAGGCTGTATCAGGTACAAGGCTGTATCAGTGACAAGGCTGTATCAGGTACAAGGCTGTATCAGTACAAGGCTGTATCAGGGACAAGGCTGTATCAGGTACAAGGCTGTATCAGTGACAAGGCTGTATCAGGACAAGGCTGTATCAGGTACAAGGCTGTATCAGTGACAAGGCTGTATCAGGTACAAGGCTGTATCAGTACAAGGCTGTATCAGGACAAGGCGGACAAGGCTGTATCAGTTACAAGGCTTTATCAGGTACAAGGATGTATCAGGTACAAGGCTGTATCAGGTACAAGGCTGTATCAGGTACAAGGCTGTAACAGTACAAGGCTGTATCAGTGTCAAGGCTGTATCAGTGACAAGGCTGTATCAGTGACAAGGCTGTATCAGTGACAAGGCTGTACCAGTGACAAGGCTGTATCAGTGACAAGGCTGTATCAGTGACAAGGCTGTATCAGCGACAAGGCTGTGTCAGGTACAAGGCGATATCAGGTACAAGGCTGTATCAGGTACAAGGCTGTATCATGTACAAGGCTGTATCAGTGACAAGGCTGTATCAGTGACAAGGCTGTATCAGCGACAAGGCTGTAACAGCGACAAGGCTGTAACAGTGACAAGGCTGTATCAGTGACAAGGCTGTTTCAGGTACAAGGCTGTATCAGTGACAAGGCTGTATCAGTGACAAGGCTGTATCAGTAACAAGGCTGTAATAGTGACAAGGCTGTATCAAGTACAAGGCTGTATCAAGGTCAAGGCTGTATCAGGGACAAGGCTGTATCAATGACAAGGCTGTATCAGCGACAAGGCTGTAGCAGGTACACGGATGTATCAGGTACAACGCTGTTATCAGGTAGAAGGCTGTATCAGGTACAAGGCTGTATCAGGTATAAGGCTGTATCAGTTATAAGGCTGTATCAGTGACAAGGCAGTATGAGGAACAAGGCTGTACCAGTGACAAGGTAGTATCAGGTACAAGGCTGTATCAGCGACAAGGCTGTAACAGGTACAAGGCTGTATCAGCGACAAGGCTGTATCAGCGACAAGGCTATAACAAGAACAAGGATGTATCAGTGACAAGGCTGTATCAGGTACAAGGCTGTATCAGCGACAAGGCTGTATCAGTGACAAGGCTATAATAGTGACAAGGCTGTATCAAGTACAAGGCTGTATCAGTGACAAGGCTGTATCAGCAAAAAGGCTGTATCAGTGAAAAGGCTCTAACAGTGACAAGGCTGTATCAGGTACAAGGCTGTATCAGGTACAAGGCTGTATCAGGTACAAGGCTATAACAGCGACAGGGCTGTATCAGTGACAAGGTTGTATCAGGTACAAGGCTGTACCAGTGACAAGGCTTTATCAGGTACAAAGCTGTATCAGGTACAAGGCTATAACAGCGAAAAGGCTGTAACAGTGACAAGGCTGTATCAGGTACAAGGCTGTATCAGGTATAAGGCTGTATCAGCGACAAGGCTGTATCAGGTACAAGGCTGTATCAATGACAAGGCTGTATAAGGTACAAGGCTGTATCAGCGACAAGACTGTATCAGTGACAAGGCTGTACCAGTGACAAGGCTGTACCAGTGACAAGGCTGTATCAGGTACAAGGCTGCATCAGGTACAAGGCTGTATCAGCGACAAGGCTGTATGAGCGACAAGGCTGTATCAGCGACAAGGCTATAACAGCGACAAGGATGTATCAGTGACAAGGCTGTATCAGGGTCAAGGCTGCATCAGGGACAAGGCTGTATCAGGTACATGGCTGTATCAGGTACAAGGCTGTATCAGGTACAAGGCTGTACCAGTGACAAGGCTGTATTAGGTACAAGGCTGTATCAGCGACAAGGCTGTATCACCGACAAGGCTGTATCAGGTAAAAGGCTGTATCAGTGACAAGGCTGTTTCAGGTACATGGCTGTATCAGTGACAAGGCTGTATAAGGTACAAGGCTGTATCAGTAACAAGGCTGTAATAGTGACAAGGCTGTATCAAGTACAAGGCTGTATCAGGGTCAAGGCTGTATCAGGGACAAGGCTGTATCAATGACAAGGCTGTATCAGCGACAAGGCTGTAGCAGGTACACGGCTGTATCAGGTACAACGCTGTTATCAGGTAGAAGGCTGTATCAGGTACAAGGCTGTATCAGGTATAAGGCTGTATCAGTTATAAGGCTGTATCAGTGACAAGGCAGTATGAGGAACAAGGCTGTACCAGTGACAAGGTAGTATCAGGTACAAGGCTGTATCAGCGACAAGGCTGTAACAGGTACAAGGCTGTATCAGCGACAAGGCTGTATCAGCGACAAGGCTATAACAAGAACAAGGATGTATCAGTGACAAGGCTGTATCAGGTACAAGGCTGTATCAGCGACAAGGCTGTATCAGTGACAAGGCTATAATAGTGACAAGGCTGTATCAAGTACAAGGCTGTATCAAGTACAAGGCTGTATCAGGGTCAAGGCTTTATCCGGGAAAAGACTGTGTCAATGACAAGGCTGTATCTTCGACAAGGCTGTAGCAGTTACACGGCTGTATCAGGTACAAGGCTGTATCAGGTACAAGACTGTATCAGGTACAAGGCTGTATCAGTGACAAGGCTGTATCAGTGACAAGGCTGTATCAGTTACAAGGCTGTACCAGTGACAAGGCTGTATCAGGTACAAGGCTGTATCAGCGACAAGGCTGTATCAGGTACAAGGTTGTACCAGGGACAAGGCTGTATCAGCGACAAGGCTGTATCAGCGACAAGGCTGTATCAGCGACAAGGCCGTAATAGTGACAAGGCTGTATCAAGTACAAGGCTGTATCAGGGAAAAGGCTGTATCGGGACAAGGCTGTATCGGGGAAAGGCTGTATCAGCAACAAGGCTGTATCAGCGACAAGGCTGTATCAGCGACAAGGCTGTATCAGGTACAAGGCTTTATCAGGTACAAGGCTGTTATCAGGTACAAGGCTGTTATCAGGTACAAGGCTGTATCAGCGACAAGGCTGTATCAGGTACAAGGCTGTATCAGCGACAAGGCTGTATCAGGTACAAGGCTGTACCAGTGACAAAACTGTATCTTGTACAAGGCTGTATCAGCGACAAGGCTGTATCAGGTACAAGGCTGTACCAGTGACATGGCTGTATCAGGTACAAGGCTGTATCAGAGACGAGGCTGTATCAGGTACAAGGCTGTATCAGCGACAAGGCTATATCAGTGACAAGGCTGTATCAGTGACAAGGCTGTATCAGGTACAAGGCTGTATCAGTGATAAGGCTGTATCAGTGACAAGGCTGTACCAGCGACAAGGCTGTAACAGGTACAAGGCTGTATCAGTGACAAGGCTGTAACAGTGACAAGGCTGTATCAGGTACAAGGCTGTATCAGGTACAAGTCTGTATCAGGTACAAGGCTGTATCAATGACAAGGCCGTATCAGCGACAAGGCCTTATCAGCGACAAGGCCGTATCAGCGACCAGGCTGTATCAGCGACAAGGCTGTATCAGGTACAAGGCTGTTTCAGCTACAAGGCTGTATCAGGTACAAGGCTGTATCAGCGACAAGGCTGTATCAGGTACAAGGCTGTATCAGCGACAAGGCTGTATCAGCGACAAGGCTGTATCAGCGACAAGGCTGTATCAGGTACAAAGCTGTATCAGCGACAAGGCTGTATCAGTGACAAGGCTGTATCAGGTACAAGGCTGTATCAGTGACAAGGCTGTATCAGTGACAAGGCTGTATCAGGTACAAGGCTGTATCAGTGACAAGGCTGTATCAGGTACAAGGCTGCATCAGCGACAAGGCTGCATCAGGTACAAGGCTGTATCAGGTACAAGGCTGTATCAGTGACAAGGCTGTACCAGTGACAAGGCTGTATCAGGTACAAGGCTGTATCAGGTACAAGGCTGTATCAGGTACAAGGCTGTATCAGGTACAAGGCTATAACAGCGACAGGGCTGTATCAGTGACAAGGTTGTATCAGGTACAAGGCTGTACCAGTGACAAGGCTTTATCAGGTACAAAGCTGTATCAGGTACAAGGCTATAACAGCGAAAAGGCTGTAACAGTGACAAGGCTGTATCAGGTACAAGGCTGTATCAGGTATAAGGCTGTATCAGCGACAAGGCTGTATCAGCGACAAGGCTGTATCAGGTACAAGGCTGTATCAGGTACAAGGCTGTATCAATGACAAGGCTGTATAAGGTACAAGGCTGTATCAGCGACAAGACTGTATCAGGTACAAGGCTGTACCAGTGACAAGGCTGTACCAGTGACAAGGCTGTACCAGTGACAAGGCTGTACCAGTGACAAGGCTGTATCAGGTACAAGGCTGCATCAGGTACAAGGCTGTATCAGCGACAAGGCTGTATCAGCGACAAGGCTGTATCAGTGTCAAGGCTGTATCAGGACAAGGCTGTATCAGGGTCAAGGCTGTCATCAGTGACAAGGCTGTATCAGTACAAGGCTGCTATCAGTACAAGGCCTGTATCAGGGACAAGGCTGTATCAGTGACAAGTCTGTATCAGTACAAGGCTGAATCAGCGACAAGGCTGTATCAGTCCAAGGCTGTATCAGCTACAAGGCTGTATCAGGTACAAGCTGTATCAGGTACAAGGTGATATCAGGTACAAGGCTGTATCAGTACAAGGCTGTATCAGGTACAAGGCTGCTATCAGTGTCAAGGCTGTATCAGGGACAAGGCTGTTCAGTGACAAGGCTGTATCAGCGACGAGGCTGTATCAGTGAGAAGGCTGTATCAGGGACAAGGCTGTATCAGTGACAAGGCTGTATCAGCGACAAGGCTGTATCAGCGACAAGTCTGTATCAGCGACAAGGCTGTATCAGCGACAAGGCTGTATCAGGTACAAGGCTGTATCAGGTACAAGGCTGTATCACTGTCAAGGCTGTATTAGCTACAAGGCGGCATCAGTGTCAAGCCTGTATCAGTGTCATGGCGATATCAGTGACAAGGCTGTATCAGGTACAAGGCTGTATCAGGTACAAGGATGTATCAGTGACAAGGCTGTATCAGCGACAAGGCTGTAACAGTGAAAAGGCTGTATCAGTGACAAGGCTGTATCAACGACAAGGTTGTATCAGCGACAAGGCTGTATCAGCGACAAGGCTGTATCAGCGACAAGGCTGTATCAGGTACAAGGCTGTATCAGTGAAAAGGCTGCATCAGGTAAAAGGCTGCATCAGGTACAAGGCTATAACAGCGACAAGGCTGTATCAGTGACAGGGCTGTATCAGGTTCAAGGCTATATCAGGTACAAGGCTGCATCCGTGACAAGGCTATATCAATGACAAGGCTGTAACAGTGACAAGGCTGTATCAGTGACAAGGCTGTATCAACGACAAGGCTGTATCAACGACAAGTCTGTATCAGCGACAAGGCTGTATCAGCGACAAGGCTGTATCAGGTACAAGGCTGTATCAGTGAAAAGGCTGTATCAGTGACAAGGCTGTATCAGTGACAAGGGTGTATCAGTGACAAGGCAGAATCAGGTACAAGGCTGTATCAGTGTCAAGGCTGTATAAGGTACAAGGCTGCATCAGTGTCAAGGCTGTATCAGTGTCAAGGCTGTATCAGTGACAAGGCTGTATCAGTGAAAAGGCTGTATCAGTGAAAAGGCTCTACCAGTGACAAGGCTGTATCAGGTACAAGGCTGTATCAGGTACAAGGCTGTATCAGGTACAAGGCTGTAGCAGGTACAAGGCTGTATCAGGTACAAGGCTGTAACAGCGACAGGGCTGTATCAGTGACAAGGTTGTATCAGGTACAAGGCTCTACCAGTGACAAGGCTTTATCAGGTACAAAGCTGTATCAGGTACAAGGCTATAACAGCGAAAAGGCTGTAACAGTGACAAGGCTGTATCAGGTACAAGGCTGTATCAGGTATAAGGCTGTATCAGCGACAAGGCTGTATCAGCGACAAGGCTGTATCAGCGACAAGGCTGTATCAGCGACAAGGCTGTATCAGCGACAAGGCTGTATCAGCGACAAGGCTGTAACAATGACAAGGCTGTATCAGTGACAAGGCGGTATCAACGACAAGGTTGTATCAGCGACAAGGATGTATCAGGTATAAGGCTGTATCAGCGACAAAGCTGTATCAGCTACACGGCTGTATCAGGTACAAGGCTGTATCAATGACAAGGCTGTATAAGGTACAAGGCTGTATCAGCGACAAGGCTGTACCAGTGACAAGGCTGTACCAGTGACAAGGCTGTACCAGTGACAAGGCTGTATCAGGTACAAGGCTGCATCAGGTACAAGGCTGTATCAGCGACAAGGCTGTATCAGCGACAAGGCTGTATCAGCGACAAGGCTATAACAGCGACAAGGATGTATCAGTGACAAGGCTGTATCAGGGTCAAGGCTGCATCAGGGACAAGGCTGTATCAGGTACATGGCTGTATCAGGTACAAGGCTGTTATCAGGTACAAGGCTGTATCAGGTACAAGGCTGTATCAGGTACAAGGCTGTATCAGGTACAAGGCTGTACAAGTGACAAGGCTGTATTAGGTACAAGGCTGAATCAGCGACAAGGCTGTATCAGCGACAAGGCTGTATCAGCGACAAGGCTGTATCAGATACAATGCTGTATGAGGTACAATGCTGTATCAGGTACAAGGCTGTATCAGTGTCAAGGCTGTATCAGGTACAAGGCTGCAGCAGGGTCAAGGTGGTATCAGTGTCGAGGCTGTATCAGTGACAAGGCTGTATCAGTGACAAGGCTGTATCAGTGACAAAGCTGTATCAGTGACAAGGCTTTACCAGTGACAAGGCTGTATCAGCGACAAGGTTGTATCAGCGATGAGGCTGTATCAAGTACAAGGCTGTATCAGGTACAAGGCTGTATCAGTGACAAGGCTGTAACAACGACAATGCTCTGTCAGGTACAAGGCTGTATCAGTGACAAGGCTGTATCAGCGACAAGGCTGTATCAGGTACACGGCTATATCAGGTACAAGGCTGTATCAGGTACAAGGCTGTATCAGTGACAAGGCTGTATCAGCGACAAGGCTGTAACAGCGACAAGGCTGTAACAGCGACAAGGCTGTATCAGGTAAAAGGCTGAATCAGTGACAAGGCTGTTTCAGGTACATGGCTGTATCAGTGACAAGGCTGTATCAGGTACAAGGCTGTACCAGTGACAAGGCTGTATCAGGTACAAGGCTGTACCAGTGACAGGGCTGAATCAGGTACAAGGCTGTATCAGTAACAAGGCTGTAACAGCGACAACGCTCTATCAGGTACAAGGCTGTATCAGGGACAAGGCTGTATCAGTGACAAGGCTGTATCAGCGACAAGGCTGTATCAGCGACAAGTCTGTATCAGCGACAAGGCTGTATCAGCGACAAGGCTGTATCAGGTACAAGGCTGTATCAGGTACAAGGCTGTATCAGGTACAAGGCTGTATCACTGTCAAGGCTGTATTAGGTACAAGGCTGCATCAGTGTCAAGGCTGTATCAGTGTCATGGCGATATCAGTGACAAGGCTGTATCAGTGACAAGGCTGTATCAGTGAAAAGGCTGTACCAGTGACAAGGCTGTATCAGGTACAAGGCTGTATCAGGTACAAGGCTGTGTCAGGTACAAGGCTGTGTCAGGTACAAGGCTGTGTCAGGTACAAGGCTGTATCAGGTACAAGGCTATAAAAGCGACAAGGCTGTATCAGTGACAAGGCTGTATCAGTGACAAGGCTGTATCAGGTACAAGGCTGTAACATCAACAAGGCTGTAACATCAACAAGGCTGTATCAGTGACAAGGCTGTATCAGGTACAAGGCTGTATCAGTGACAAGGCTGTATCAGTGACAAGGCTGTATCAGTAACAAGGCTGTAATAGTGACAAGGCTGTATCAAGTACAAGGCTGTATCAAGGTCAAGGCTGTATCAGGGACAAGGCTGTATCAATGACAAGGCTGTATCAGCGACAAGGCTGTAGCAGGTACACAGATGTATCAGGTACAACGCTGTTATCAGGTAGAAGGCTGTATCAGGTACAAGGCTGTATCAGGTATAAGGCTGTATCAGTTATAAGGCTGTATCAGTGACAAGGCAGTATGAGGAACAAGGCTGTACCAGTGACAAGGTAGTATCAGGTACAAGGCTGTATCAGAGACAAGGCTGTAACAGGTACAAGGCTGTATCAGCGACAAGGCTGTATCAGCGACAAGGCTATAACAAGAACAAGGATGTATCAGTGACAAGGCTGTATCAGGTACAAGGCTGTATCAGCGACAAGGCTGTATCAGTGACAAGGCTATAATAGTGACAAGGCTGTATCAAGTACAAGGCTGTATCAAGTACAAGGCTGTATCAGGGTCAAGGCTTTATCAGGGAAAAGACTGTGTCAATGACAAGGCTGTATCTGCGACAAGGCTGTAGCAGTTACACGGCTGTATCAGGTACAAGGCTGTATCAGGTACAAGACTGTATCAGGTACAAGGCTGTATCAGTGACAAGGCTGTATCAGTTACAAGGCTGTACCAGTGACAAGGCTGTATCAGGTACAAGGCTGTATCAGCGACAAGGCTGTATCAGGTACAAGGTTGTACCAGGGACAAGGCTGTATCAGCGACAAGGCTGTATCAGTGACAAGGCTGTATCAGCGACAAGGCTGTATCAGCGACAAGGCTGTATCAGCGACAAGGCTGTATCAGGTACACGGCTATATCAGGTACAAGGCTGTATCAATGACAAGGCTGTATCATGTACAAGGCTGTATCAGGTACAAGGCTGTATCAGTGACAAGGCTGTATCAGTGACAAGGCTGTAACAGCGACAAGGCTGTATCAGGTAAAAGGCTGTATCAGTGACAAGGCTGTTTCAGGTACATGGCTGTATCAGTGACAAGGCTGTATAAGGTACAAGGCTGTATCAGTAACAAGGCTGTAATAGTGACAAGGCTGTATCAAGTACAAGGCTGTATCAAGGTCAAGGCTGTATCAGGGACAAGGCTGTATCAATGACAAGGCTGTATCAGCGACAAGGCTGTAGCAGGTACACGGATGTATCAGGTACAACGCTGTTATCAGGTAGAAGGCTGTATCAGGTACAAGGCTGTATCAGGTATAAGGCTGTATCAGTTATAAGGCTGTATCAGTGACAAGGCAGTATGAGGAACAAGGCTGTACCAGTGACAAGGTAGTATCAGGTACAAGGCTGTATCAGCGACAAGGCTGTAACAGGTACAAGGCTGTATCAGCGACAAGGCTGTATCAGCGACAAGGCTATAACAAGAACAAGGATGTATCAGTGACAAGGCTGTATCAGGTACAAGGCTGTATCAGCGACAAGGCTGTATCAGTGACAAGGCTATAATAGTGACAAGGCTGTATCAAGTACAAGGCTGTATCAAGTACAAGGCTGTATCAGGGTCAAGGCTTTATCCGGGAAAAGACTGTGTCAATGACAAGGCTGTATCTTCGACAAGGCTGTAGCAGTTACAAGGCTGTATCAGGTACAAGGCTGTATCAGGTACACGGCTGTATCAGGAACAAGGCTGTATCAGTGAAAAGGCTGTATCAGTGACAAGGCTGTATCAGTGACAAGGCTGTAGCAGTGACAAGGCTGTATCAGGTACAAGGCTGTATCAGCGACAAGGCTGTATCAGGTACAAGGCTGTACCAGTGAAAAGGCTGTATCAGCGACAAGGCTGTATCAGCGACAAGGCTGTATCAGCGACAAGGCCGTAATAGTGACAAGGCTGTATCAAGTACAAGGCTGTATCAGGGAAAAGGCTGTATCGGGACAAGGCTGTATCGGGGAAAGGCTGTATCAGCAACAAGGCTGTATCAGCGACAAGGCTGTATCAGCGACAAGGCTGTATCAGGTACAAGGCTTTATCAGGTACAAGGCTGTTATCAGGTACAAGGCTGTTATCAGGTACAAGGCTGTATCAGCGACAAGGCTGTATCAGGTACAAGGCTGTATCAGCGACAAGGCTGTATCAGGTACAAGGCTGTACCAGTGACAAAACTGTATCTTGTACAAGGCTGTATCAGCGACAAGGCTGTATCAGGTACAAGGCTGTACCAGTGACATGGCTGTATCAGGTACAAGGCTGTATCAGAGACGAGGCTGTATCAGGTACAAGGCTGTATCAGCGACAAGGCTATATCAGTGACAAGGCTGTATCAGTGACAAGGCTGTATCAGGTACAAGGCTGTATCAGTGATAAGGCTGTATCAGTGACAAGGCTGTACCAGCGACAAGGCTGTAACAGGTACAAGGCTGTATCAGTGACAAGGCTGTAACAGTGACAAGGCTGTATCAGGTACAAGGCTGTATCAGGTACAAGTCTGTATCAGGTACAAGGCTGTATCAATGACAAGGCCGTATCAGCGACAAGGCCTTATCAGCGACAAGGCCGTATCAGCGACCAGGCTGTATCAGCGACAAGGCTGTATCAGGTACAAGGCTGTTTCAGCTGCAAGGCTGTATCAGGTACAAGGCTGTATCAGCGACAAGGCTGTATCAGGTACAAGGCTGTATCAGCGACAAGGCTGTATCAGCGACAAGGCTGTATCAGCGACAAGGCTGTATCAGGTACAAAGCTATATCAGCGACAAGGCTGTATCAGTGACAAGGCTGTATCAGGTACAAGGCTGTATCAGTGACAAGGCTGTATCAGTGACAAGGCTGTATCAGGTACAAGGCTGTATCAGTGACAAGGCTGTATCAGGTACAAGGCTGCATCAGCAACAAGGCTGCATCAGCAACAAGGCTGTATCAGGTACAAGGCTGTATCAGGTACAAGGCTGTATCAGCGACAAGGCTGTATCAGGTACATGGCTGTATCAGGTACAAGGCTGTATCAGCGACAAGGCTGTATCAGCCACAAGGCGAGTGTGCCTGAAACTTCAAGTGACCACGAGAGATGCTCTTGGTTACAGATTGTGAGCTTACTTTCTCCCAATGTCCAAACCTTGTGCCTGCTGCTGCCAGCTACTGCTGGTATTGGCTATCTTGGCAAGCACCCAAGGGCAGGTCCCTCGCACTTGCGCCAGTGATTGGCACATAGCAAATCGCATGTGCTGCCCACACTGGTGGGGCGACGGCTCACCCTGTGGGAGTGCCTCAGGCCGGGGTTACTGCCAGGAGCTGGCACTGCCGTCACCCTGGTCAGATGGGCAGGTGGGTGAGGGGCGCGCCACCCATTTCCGCCTAGGCTGGCCGTCCTACTTCTTCAGCTGGCTGTGCGCGTGCCAACGGGGATGTGGCGGTGTGGACTGTGGGGAGTGTGCCCCCGGCCGGGTGGGCTCACAATGCCAGCGGCGACGCCTGGTGGAGAGGCGGGATCTGCGGCAGATGTCAGTGTCTGAGCGGGACCTCTTCCTGGACCGCCTCCTGCTTGCCAAGCGCACAGTCAGCTCCCGATACGTCATCTATACAAGCTCCAGTCCTGAGCCCGGCTCGCCGCTCCATGTCCGTGATGCCAGCCTCAACGACATCTTGGCCTGGGCACACTATCTCTGTGCCAAGCCCCAGGGGGATGGCCAGCTGAGTACCTACGCCCACCGGGGACCTGCCTTCCCCTGTTGGCACCATGTCTACCTCCTGTCCTTTGAGAGGGAGATGAGAAACCTGACTGGAGAGCAGGATTTCTACCTCCCATACTGGGCCTGGGCAGGACAGCAGAGCTGTGACATCTGCATTGACCATATCTTCGGTTCCAATGATGCACAAGGGGTCCTCAGTCAGACCTCCTGCTTCTGCAGCTGGCTGGTAAGATCAACTCACTGTTCATGTCGGCTTTAACACCTCTCTCCCCACTCAATCTCCAACTCCTCTAAGATACCACCCACAATCCATCTCCCTCTCTCTCTCTCTGTCCATGTCTCTCTCTCCTGCTGTTTCTCTATTTCTGTTTCTCACTCTACCTCCATCTTTCTCACTGACTCTCTCTTTCCCTCTCTCTGTTTCTCTCTCTTACTGTCTCTGCCCGTCTCTTTCACTGACTCTCTTTTCCTCTCTCTGTCTCTATTTCTCGCTCTCACTGTCTCTGCCTCTGAATCTCTTTGACTCTTTCTCTGAATCTCTCTCTTTCTCAGTCTCCCTCTCAGTGTCACACTGTCTCTCACTCTCTTTCCCCATCCCCATCCACCACTACTCTCCTCTGTCTGGCTGAACTTGTTCTCTCACTAAACAATTTCTCCTTTAACTCCTCTCACTTCCTCCAAATAAAAGGTGTAGCTATGGGTATCCGCATGGGCCCCAGCTATGCCTGT
The DNA here is from genome assembly GCF_017639515.1 of Carcharodon carcharias. Lineage (NCBI taxonomy): Eukaryota > Metazoa > Chordata > Chondrichthyes > Lamniformes > Lamnidae > Carcharodon > Carcharodon carcharias. The sequence continues at coordinate 517,379 of NW_024470889.1, forward strand.
CTCTTTATGGGGTATGTGGAACATTCCTTGTTCCAGTCCTGCTCCGGTCCCCTCCCACAACTCTTTCTCCGGTACATCGACGATTACTTCGGTGCTGCTTCATGCTCTCGTCGGGACTTAGAAAAATTTATTAATTTTGCTTCCAATCTCCACCCCTCCATCATTTTCACATGGTCCATCTCTGACACTTCCCTTCCCTTCCTTGACCTTTCTGTCTCAATCTCTGGTGATAGACTGTCCACCAATATCCATTACAAACCCACCGACTCCCACAGCTACCTCGACTACAGCTCCTCACACCCCGCTTCCTGTAAGGACTCATTCTCTCAGTTCCTTCGCCTCCGTCACATCTGTTCTGATGATGCCACTTCCCAAAACAGTTCCTCTGACAGGTCTTCCTTCTTCCTTAACTGAGGTTTTCCACCCACGGTGGTTGACAGGGCCTAACCGTGTCCAGCCCATCTCCCGCGCATCCGCTCTCACACCTTCTCCTCCCTCCCAGAAACGTGATAGGGTCCCCCTTGTCCTCACTTATCACCCCACCAGCCTCCACATTCAAAGGATCATCCTCCGCCATTTCCGCCAACTCCAGCAATATGCCACCACCAAACCCATCTTCCCTTCACCCCCCCCGGTGGCATTTCATAGGGATCATACCCTATGGGACGCCCTGGTCCAATCCTCCATCACACCCTACACCTCATCCCCCTCCCATGGCACCTTCCCATGCAACTACAGAAGGTGCAATACCTGCCCCTTCACTTCCCCCCTCCTCACCGTCCAAGGGCCCAAACATTCCTTTCAAGTGAAGCAGCATTTCACTTGCACTTCCCTCAATTTAGTCTACTGCATTCGCTGCTCCCAGTGTGGTCTCCTCTACATTGGAGAGACCAAACACAGACTGGATGACCGCTTTGCAGAACACCTTCGGTCTGTCCGCAAGAATGACCCAGACCTCCCTGTCCACTGCCATTTCAACACTCCACCCTGCTCTCATGTCCACATGTCTGTCCTTGGCCTGCTGCATTGTTCCAGTGAAGCCCAACGCAAACTGGAGGAACAGCACCTCATCTTCCGATTAGGCACTTTATAGTGTTCCGGGCTTAATATTGAATTCAACAATTTCAGATGATGTACTCTCTCCTCCATCCCCACCCCCTTTCCAATCCCCCTTTTCCCAATAATTCACAATTTTTAAAAAATATATACGTTTGTCTTTTCCCACCTATTTTAAAATTTATTTCGATCTATTGTTTTATCTCCACCTTTTAGCCCATTTCGATCCCTTCCCCCCCACCCCAACCCCACCAGGGCCATTTGCCCTGTCCTACCTGCTATCCTTAATGTCCCTATTAGCACATTCCATAGATAATATCACCACCGTCAACACCCCTTTTGTCTATGATTTTTTTGGCAATCTCTTCTTTGCCTCCACCTATCACTGCTCCTCTATCCAGCTCTACGTGTCCCACCCCCATCAACCAGGTTATATTTCACCTCATTTCTCTATTTCCTTCGTTCTGTTGAAGGGTCATTCAGACCTGAAACGTTAACTGTGTTCCTCTCCGCAGATGCTGTCAGACCTGCTGAGTTTTTCCAGGTATTTTTCTTTTTGTCAATCTCTCTTTGTTTGTCTCGGACTCTCATAGTGTCATTTGTGGCTCAGAATACACATTCAAATCCCACCACAGCAGCTGGTGGAAGTTCAATTCAATCAATAAATCTGGAGTTGAAAGCTAGTGCCAGGAATGGTGACCATGAAACTATCATCAATTGTTGAAAAAACCCATCTGGTTCACTAATGTCCTTTAGGAAAGGAAATCTGCCATTCTTACCCGGTCTGGCCAGCATGTGACTCCAGACACACCTTTTTGTGGTTGACTCTTAACTGCCCTCTGAAATGGCCGAGCAGAGCCACTCAGTTCAAGGGCAATTAGAGATGGGTAACAAATGCTGGCCTTGCGGACAATGCTCACAACCCATGAAAAAAATAAAGAAAAAAAAGTAGACCATTCAGCCCATCAAGTCCATGCTGGCCCTCTGGACAGCAATCCAGTCAGTCCCAGACCCCCATTTATCCCTGTTTCCCCTCAAGTTCTCATCCATTTTCCTTTTCACATCATTCATCATCTCCACTTCCACCACCGCGTGGGGTTCCAGAACATCACCTCTCGCTGTGTTAAAACACTTCTTGCCCACATTCCTTCTGCATCTCTTGCCTGAAATGAAAACTCTGTGTTCCCCAGTCCTTGTACGATCAGCTAATGGGACAGCCACCTTGTCTAGCTTAATAAACCCTGTCAACACCTCGTTCATTTCTAACAAATCTCCCATCAACCTCCTGTGATTCAAGGAGATCAATCGCAGCATTTCCCATCGAAACTTGTGACTAAAATCTCCCATCCCCAGAAGCATCATGGTAAAACTTTTCTCTCTCTCTTTCATTACCTCTGTCACTGATTCTCCCTCCTTCCCTTGTTCTCTCACTACTGCTGCCACTGATTCTCTTTCTCTGTGTCTCTCTCTTTCACTTCCTGTCACTGATTCTCTCCTTCTCTTATGACCTGTGCCACGAAGTCTCTTCCTCTCTCAATGCCTCAGTCACTGGTTCTCTAACACTGCCTGTCACACATTTTCTATACCTGTTTCTGATTGCCTGTCACTGATTCTCTCTCTCTCACTGCCTCTGTCACTGATTCTCTCTCTCTCTTTCACTACCTCTGTCACTGATTCTCTCTCTCTCACTACCTCTGTCACTGATTCTCTCTCTCCCACTACCTCTGTCACTGATTCTCTCTCTCTCACTACCTCTGTCATTGATTCTCTCTCTCACTGCCTCTGTCACTGATTCTCTCTCTCTCTCTCACTACCTCTGTCACTGATTCTCTCTCTCACTACCTCTGTCACTGATTCTCTCTCTCTCACTACCTGTCACTGATTCTCTCTCTCACTACCTCTGTCACTGATTCTCTCTCTCACTACCTCTGTCACTGATTCTCTCTCTCACTACCTCTGTCACTGATTCTCTCTCTCTCACTGCCGCTGTCACTAATTCTCTCTCTCACTACCTCTGTCACTGATTCTCTCTCTCTCTCTCATTGCCGCTGTCATTGGTTCTCTCTCTCTCACTGCCTGTCACTGATTCTCTCTCACTCTCTCACTGCCTGTCACTGATTCTCTCTCTCTCTGCCTCTGTCACTGATTCCCTCTCTCTCACTGCCTCTGTCACTGATCATCTATATCTCTCTCGATGTCTGTCACTGATTCTGTATCTCTTTTTGTCTCTGACTCTCTCTGCCTCTGCCACTGATTCTCTCTCACTGCCTTTGTCACTGATTCTCTCTCTCTCACTGCCTCTTTCACTGATTCTCTCTCTCTCTCTGCCTCTGTCATTGATTCTCTCACTCACTGCCTGAGTCACTGATTCTCTCTCTCACTGCCTGAGTCACTGATTCTCTCTGAAGTGTGTGCATATATGTGTGTATGTATGTGTGTGTGTATGTGTGTGTGTATCTATGTATGTGTGTGTGTATGTGTATGTGTGTGTATGTGTGTCTGTGTGTGTATGTGTGTGTGTATATTTATGTGTGTGTACGTATGTGCGTTTGCATGTATGTATGTGTATTTGTATGCATGTATGTGTGTGTGCATTTGTGTGTGTATGTATGTGTGTCTGTGTGTGTATCTATGTATGTGTGTGTGTGTATGTGTATGTATTTATGTGTGTATCTATGTATGTGTGTGTGTGTGTGCATGTATGTGTGTGTGTATGTATGTATGCGTGTGTGTGTGTGTGTGTGTGTATGTATGTGTGTGTATGTATATTGTGTGTGTGTATGTATGTGTGTGTATGTGTATGTATGCGCGTATGTATGTGTACCTATGTATGTGTGTGTGTATCTATGTATGTGTGTGTATGTGTATGTATGGGTGTATATGTATGTATGTGTGTGTGTGTGTATGTATATGTATGTCTGTATATGTGTGTGTGTTTGTGTGTGTATGTGTATGTATGTGTGTGTGTATGTGTGTGTGTGTATGTATGTGTGTGTATGTATGCATGTATGTGTGTATGTATGTGTGTGTGTATGTATGTATGTATGTGTGTGTGTGTATGTATGTGTGTGTGTATGTATGTATGTATATGTGTGTGTGTATGTATGTATGTATATGTGTGTGTGTGTATGTACGTATGTATGTGTGTGTGTATGCGCCCCTCCTCGCATTCTATGTTCTGTTCAGAACCTGTAAAGGTAGAGTCAGTGCCAATTAACAACAAAGAAAGTACCTGGACAGTTTGACTGCAGTGTTGCACAATTACTGTTTTCGCATCACATCCCATTACCTTGCCAGGTCCTTTCCACTCTTTGTAGCTTTCCCTTTAATAACATACCGTGTCTCCCTGTCTAAACGGTATTCCAGATGTTTTATGCAGTGCCATAGGGCTCGCCAAATTTTCTCCGAAACCTCACGTTTTAATGAAAGCTTTTCTGCCTGCATGCAAAGTGTTCAGGTAAGCAGGAGATGTGGAGCTAATGCTTCTAGATCAGAGGGAGGGTGCATCTGACAACACCAAAGGCAAATTGGGAAGCACTGTTCTACCCCATTGCCACTGATTCCAACCCCTGTTAACTCCCCCCACCACCCAGCACAGCCACTCATTCAGGGTTCACCCAGACCACGCCTTGTAGCCCTTCTTGCAAACATTCAGGGCCAAATGCAAGTGTCAGTTGTTGCCCTTGTCTGCCTTATTTTTTTATTGCATTCAGCAATCACAATTTTACACCCCAGTCAAGTAAAACACATGCTCCCAGCCTCACTGTTCCCGGGTTCTCTCCCCTGCTCAAGGCCCTGATGAAGCTTTTGTATTGTCCTATTGGTGTCACCAGCCTTTCCGACTACAGTTCCCATTCTGCATGTACAAAACCAAAGTCGGCAGCCACAATTTCAGAAACGAGAACATCGAGTTCCACACTGACATCCAGACGTTGGCACAATCCAAGAAAAGGGGCAACTAGACAGTGGAATGGGCCTAATCCTCTCTACTTTGACCAGGGCCCTAAAGGCCAGCTGCAGAGGTCAGACACTATACCACATCCCTGGATCCAGCCTGGGGATTTGTTGGCACAGTTTCACCCGAGTCAGTGAATTGGCCAAGTCCCCCAATCGGGACATATCACATTACACGGTACATTAAGCACCCAAGGCATCACATCCCCTGTGTCCACATTTCTTGAAAGAGTCAGGAGTTCTTTCTCATTGTTGTGAATTGTGGTGGCCTAAGAATTAACCATGGTAATTACAGAAAACTGCAGTCTTTGTGTGAACATAGCTCATCAACAGCCTTAGCTTTGTTGGCCAGCATAAGTCCTCTCCAAATGGTAATGTGTGCGTAATTTAATTGATCTTGCAGCTTAACTGACTGAATTGGGGTTGTGCGGGGTTTTGAGGGGTCTAAATTGAAAGAAGCTTACCTTTAAGGACCAGGGTTTTGGCACCATTGATGATGAGTCACAGATCTAGCATCCACCTTAAGTGTGTGTGTTGCTGTTGTCTTTGGCGATAACCACATTGAGCCATTGATTGTCACCCAAGACCTTTTCAGAGTTCCGCTTGATAATGTTTGGCCCATTTCCAGGTCAAACACACTGTGGATGTATCTGCAGAAGGACATGGATTCACCAAGTTTTAAACAAATCCTGGAGTCAGGACTGGTGAGCAAAGGATATCAACAAACACAAATTAAATAAAGGAATTTGTATATATTGTAAATTGCAATTATACATTAGAATTGCAATAAAAATATTACACTGCTTAGCAAAAAATATACGTGACCTAATTAATATCAAAATGAGAAAATAGAAAATTGAGAAGTTGTGCATTTCTCACAGATTCATTGTTTCATTTTAATTTAACTTTGGCAATGAAAATGGTAACCAGACCCTCGATGATTATTTCATATTCTTTCCTTTTCAAAGAGAAGCACTCTTGAATTGCTTGATGCCTGGGAAGGCAGGGTTGTTGTATGAGGGAGAGGTTGGGCCGACTCGGCCTGTGTTGACTGGAGTTTAGAAGAATGAGAGGGGATCTTACTGAAACATATAAAATTCTGACAGGGATGGACAGATTGAATGCAGGGACGATCTTTCCTCTAGCTGGTTGGGGGGTTCTAGAACAAGAGGTCACAATCTCAGGATATGGGGTAGGCTATTTAGGGCTGAGATGCAGAGAAACCTCTTCACTCAGATGGTGGTAAAGCTGTGGAATTCTCTCGCTAGAGTCACTGATTATACTTAAGAAGGAAATAGATAGATTTCTAAACTCTAAAGGCATCAAGGGATTATGGGGAGAGAGCAGGAATATGGCATTGAGATAGAGGATCAGCCATGATCAAATTGAAAGGCAGAGCAGCCTCAAAGGGCCGAATGAGCCACTTCTGCTTCTGTTTTCTATCTTTCCCCTCTCAAAAGCATTGACTATCTTTGTAGGATACAAGGTTCCATGGGTAGCTTTCATTCTCTAATGCCTTGTCCCGTTATCTCTTCATGTATGAACTTCAAGAGTGTGGATTTGCAAAGGAAGAACTGGCCTTTGTATGTTGCCTCTAGATGTCGCAAAGCACCTTCAGAGCCATTTAAAGCAAAGTCACTGCTGTGATGAAGGTAGCCGGGGCTCGAATCGACATGAAAGCTCTGAATCGGTCATGTTGAAAGGTAGTGAATGGGATGAAGACGTACAAGATAGCAACTGGAATAGCAAAGATTAATAACAGCACTATTCCACTGTAAAATGTCACACTTAGAGCAGGGAGATCTCTGCACAAACAGTTAGCAGGTCAGAGCTGATGTCAGGGAGTCAATTTGCAGAAAGAATGCATATAGAAAAATGTGGGCTCGTGGAGGCAGAGATCCCAGAATGGTTGAAGAAGCAGTTCGAAGCTATGATGCAAGACTGAAGCAAATGAAATAAATGGCCTGTCAGATCTCTGCCAATCTTTGTGATATTTATCATCAAAATAATCTCTTGTTCTAGCTCAGTTTGGCACAAGAAAAGCCAGAGAAACTGAACCCACACCCAAGGCCATTCACTAAAAGTCAACAAGCCAATAATTATTTTTTTGGTGGGGGCTGGTAGGGGGGATTAGCTGTGACCCTATGATCTAATTAGTTAAATAAGCACTTTTTAAGATTTGTCATAAAGGCTGTTGTGTCAAGACAAATACTACTTTAAGGAGTAGTTTCTACATTCTGATTTAAACCACCATTCACTCTCAGCTGACTGGCTGGGTACTTGCTTTGAAACTCAGATGTTTTACACTACAGCCCTGTGATTTCCCTTTACATTTACACTGCTCCTACTCGCCATGAGTCACTGACCAACAGCAGATGTGGCGAATCCAGTGAGAGCTCAAACAAAACGACCCAAACAAGTTTCCCATACCCTTTACCTAGTCCCACAGCAATGAAGTCATTGCCGTCACCATTGTTGAAGATGAATCGATCGGCAGAAGTGGTCTTAAACTGGAAGAAGAGGAGCACGGACGTGCTTGCCTGCAGAGTAGCCACGGTCAAATAGCTGTTCTTGGTTTTGGAAGTGACAGGATCTGCAATAATAGACCTCATGCCAAACCTGGTGTTTATTCAATGCCCCTGTTTTTTTAAACCGATCAATGTACATCATTCCATTGAAAATCAGGCTCTGCAGGTGCCCAAGAAGCTGGGCGGGGCAATGGGGATGAAACAGCATTCTGTCATTATCCCAGTCTCAATGCTGTGAAATTCCAGTCCTGTGTGGGCACCCAGCACTGATGCTGGCCAGCTCAATCTCCACCTCCCCCAACCGTTTTCTGGAGTCACTGCGAGCACAACTGGGCCAGGTGCAGAACCAGCTAGATACAAGGTAAACCTTCCATTACTTTGCTCCTATTGTTTCTAATGGTTTTCTTTATTCATTGCAAGCCCAGCATTTGTTGTCCATCCTTAATTGCCCTTAAGGAAGAGGTGGTGGTAACTGTCCGGCTTGCTAGGCCAATTCAGAGTTAACCACATTGCTGTGGGTCTGGAGTCACAATGGGCCACACCGGGTAAGGACAGGTCTCTCTCTCCAAATTACATTCGTGAACCAAATGGGTTTGGACAACATTCTGGTCATTTTATGGTCACCACTACATATACTAGCTTTTTTATTCCAGATTTATTTAACTACCTTAATTTACATTCTCCAACTAGCATGGTGGAATTGGAACATATTCTCCAAATTATTAGGGGGAGAAGGTTGTGTCATGCTCATGTGACTGGACTCATAATCCAGGAGCCCAAGCTAATGATCTGGGGTCGCGGCTTCAAGTCCGACCAAGGCAGCTGGTGGAATGTAAATACAATTAATAAAACCTGGAATATAAAGCTAGTCTCAATAATGATGACCATAACCTATTATTGATTGCTCTAAAAACTTATCTGGGACACTCATGTTCTTTAGGGAAGGAAGTCTGCTGCCCTTACCTGGTCTGGCCTACATGTGACTGCACTCAGCTCAAGGGCAGTTAGGGATGGGCAACAAAGACTGGCCTTGTCAACAATGCCCACATCCTATCAAAGAATAAAATAATAAATAGTCTAAGCCTCCAGATTACTAGTTCAGTAACAGAGCCAATATACCACTGTACCCAATAAGGTGCTTCAATCCTATTCTCAGAACATCTTGGAACAACCTGAACCATGAATTTTGCCATCTTGAGATTTCTAGTTTAGGACAAACATGTGCCAATTAAACTCTGTGGACTTGCTCTCTAGTACGTTATATTATTTAGTTCCCATTTAGTCACTCATTTTATGAAAGTAACCCAATATCTAGTCAGCATTCCACAAACAGAAACACTGGATGGCACTTTTACTATGGGAAGAAGCCTTCACATCTGTTTACAGTTTAATTAATCATTAATAAAAAGGCACTTTAATGACTGACTTGGAAGTGGTTATTGCACCTTAGGGTGCATTTACTTCCCAATTGTGGAGTCAGTTGACATTATAATTTCAATTTATGTGCAGCCTAAGTGCAGTCACAGTGCTCATCATCATCTCAGAGTCACATCCAAGCTTCACACACATTTTACACTCCTACGTTTAGCATCAGGACAAAGCCCTTTCAGCTGTGCTCCACACTTGTGGAGTTTAAATGCACTTGAGGAGAGTGGGAAGTTTTGAGGTTCAATCACTTTTGCATATGGAGTAAGTTGATCACAGCCAGGATTGTGTTCAGGTACTTACAAGTGAGTTGCTCATCTGGGCACTGAAAAGGGTAAAGAGTCCACCTCTAGTTTCTAATTGTTACCCTGTAACCCTAGAAACTTACACTTCTGTAATGTTGGATGAGACCAGCTCTGGGCTGGGATATAATGGTCCTGAAACAAACTGTTGACTGGACTCACAATGGAGGGACTTGAGGGTTGCACCATCAGAAAAGGAAATAAAAGGAGTAAAAAGGTATAATTTATTTTTAGACAAAGGACACTGCTAGCTTCTGAATACTTGTAGCTTTGGCAACAGTTTCAAGTTTCCATGCTGAGATTTAAACGAGAGGTACATGAAATATTGTTTAACACAGATTCAGAATTAAACTTCAAAATGTTGCATACCCTTCCTGGGGTACAGAGTTCACTTCAAATTCTAATAGCAAGTGCACATGTGCGTTGAAATTCTACTGTGAGTAGGTAGTGTAGTCTGGGCAGTTCACCAACAGTCAGTGCACTTCAACATTTGTGAAGTGTTCCAGACATTTCAGTGGTGTGATTGGGTGCTATATAAATGGAAGTCTTTGTGAAAGATCAGTGTTTCGAATGCAGGGGAGTTGAAGATCAAGTTTTCTCTTTTTCTTCTTTTGGAACAACAAACTTACTTGAAAAGAACTTTATAAAGAATTCTAAAATAATGTGCAATTCATTTTAATAAAGCTATTGTCTCGTGTGACCTGGACTGTGAGAATAGAGGAACAATGCAGGATGAGGTCCTGGGAAAGAATGAGTGGGAATAAGAGATGACACATTCAACACAGCGAGGAGCAAAAGCAAATATGACAAAGATTTGGGACTTTGGGGAAGCAAGGGAGAAAAACTCAGCTAATGGAAGACTGATTACAATCAATAAAATGGAAAGAGAAGAAAAATTCCAATGGCAAACAAGGAAACATTTGGGACAAGAGACCATCTTCTGCTTGTAACCTGCTCAGGAATGTCGGATTTTTAGAAGAGCTTCCTCGAGTTACTCAACTCTTGGATTGGTTTAGGCTTTACTGAGAGTTAGTTCCCATTGATTGAGGGGGAAAGAAGCATCAGTCAGAAAGAGGGGTGGAGAGGGAACAATATGAGAGAAAGGAGGAGATAGTGATTCAAAGAATGTCAATGAAAGAAAGTCTAAACATCGACTCGTTGAAGGTAAGAGGTGTCTGCTGTAAATCAGACGTGGGGTCAGGTGGCCGGGCGGGAGGGGTCATGCAGAAAGAGTGTCTTCAGAAGATTCAAGTGCAGAGAGTTTGAGATGGATTGTACTGCTACACGAAAGCATTCTTTCTCTTTTTCAATTTCTCACTCCACCCCTCTCCTACCCAACTCCTAGTTGCAAGTCCGCTTGGTGTTTCCCTCTTGACATTTGTTTGTGTGCGGATTTAAATGAACTTTGAAGTAAAAAATGCTGAACGCGATTTGGTTTGTCCCGAATCTCAAGGCTTTGGTGTTAACGTTCCTTCTGGTTTGTAAGGCATTAACCAATGGTGCCTGGCTGTCACTGCTTTGAAATTGAAGCTTTTGGCAGTTGCCGCCTGTCATCTGGGGGCTGATCCTGGGAATGGTTCAACAGAAGGTAGAAACAGAGTTACCTGGAAAAACTCAGCAGGTCTGGCAGCATCGGCGGAGAAGAAAAGAGTTGACGTTTCCAGTCCTGATGACCCTTCGACAGAACTTGAGTTCGAGTCCAAGAAAGAGTTGAAATATAAGCTGGTTTAAGGTGTGTGGGGTGGGGGCGGAGAGAGAGAGAGAGAGAGAGAAGTGGAGTGGGGGTGTGGTTGTAGGGACAAACAAGCAGTGATAGAAGCAGATCATCAAAAGATGTCAACAGCAATAGAACAAAAGAACACATAGGTGTTAAAGTTGGTGATATTATCTAAACGAATGTGCTAATTAAGAATGGATGATAGGGCACTCAAGGTATAGCTCTAGTGGGGGTGGGGGGAGCATAAAAGATTTTAAGATATTTAAAAATAATGGAAATAGGTGGGAAAAGAAAAATCTATATAATTTATTGGAAAAAAAAGGAAGGGGGAAACAGAAAGGGGGTGGGGATGGGGGAGGGAGCTCACGACCTAAAGTTGTTGAATTCAATATTCAGTCCGGAAGGCTGTAAAGTGCCAAGTCGGAAGATGAGGTGTTGTTCCTCCAGTTTGCGTTGGGCTTCACTGGAACAATGCAGCAAGCCAAGGACAGACATGTGGGCAAGAGAGCAGGGTGGAGTGTTAAAATGGCAAGCGACAGGGAGGTTTGGGTCATTCTTGCGGACAGACCGCAGGTGTTCTGCAAAGCGGTCACCCAGTTTACGTTTGATCACTCCAATGTAGAGGAGACCACATTGGGAGCAACAAAAGCAGTAGACTAAGTTGGGGGAAATGCAGGTGAAATGCTGCTTCACTTGAAAGGAGTGTTTGGGCCCTTGGATGGTGAGGAGAGAGGAAGTGAAGGGGCAGGTGTTGCATCTTTTGCGTGGGCATGGGGTGGTGCCATAGGAGGGGGTTGAGGAGTAGGGGGTGATGGAGGAGTGGACCAGGGTGTCCCGGAGGGAGCGATCCCTATGGAAAGCCGATAGGGGGGGTGAAATGAAGATGTGTTTGGTGGTGGCATCATGCTGGAGTTGGCGGAAATGGCGGAGGATGATCCTTTGAATGCGGAGGCTGGTGGGGTGATAAGTGAGGACAAGGGGGACCCTATCATGTTTCTGGGAGGGAGGAGAAGGCGTGAGGGCGGATGCGCGGGAGATGGGCCGGACACGGTTGAGGGCCCTGTCAACAACCGTGTGTGGGAAAACCTTGGTTAAGGAAGAATGAGGACATGTCAGAGGAACTGTTTTTGAAGGTGGCATCATCGGAACAGATGCGACGGAGGTGAAGGAACTGAGAGAATGGGATGGAGTCCTTACAGGAAGCGGGGTGTGAGGAGCTATAGTCGAGGTAGCTGTGGGAGTCGGTGGGTTTGTAATGGATATTGGTGGACAGTCTATTACCAGAGATTGAGACAGAGGGGTCAAGGAAGGGAAGGGAAGTGTCAGAGATAGACCACGTGAAAATGATGGAGGGGTGGAGATTGGAAGCAAAATTAATAAATTTTTCCAAGTCCTGATGAGAGCATGAAGCGGCACCGAAGTAATCATCGATGTACCGGAGAAAGAGTTGTGGAAGGGGGCCGGAGTAGGACTGGAACAAGGAATGTTCCACATACCCCATAAAGAGACAGGCATAGCTGGGGCCCATGTGGGTTCCCATAGCCACACCTTTTATTTGGAGGAAGTGAAAGGAGTTGAAGGAGAAATTGTTCAGCGTGAGAACAAGTTCAGCCAGACGGAGGAGAGTAGTGGTGGATGGGGATTGTTCGGGCCTCTGTTCGAGGAAGAAGCTGAGGGCCCTCAGACCATCCTGGTGGGGGATGGAGGTGTAGAGGGATTGGACGTCCATGGTGAAGAGGAAGCGGTTGGGGCCAGGGAACTGGAAATGGTTGATGTGACGTAAGGTGTCAGAGGAATCACGGATGTAGGTGGGAAGGGACTGGACAAGGGGAGGGAGAAGGGAGTCAAGATAACGAGAAATGAGTTCTGTGGGGCAGGAGCAAGCTGAGACGATCGGTCTACCGGGGCAGTTCTGTTTGTGGATTTTGGGTAGGGGATAGAAGCAGGCCGTCCGAGGTTGGGCGACTATCAGGTTGGAAGCTGTGGGAGGAAGATCCCCAGAGGAGATGAGGTCAGTGACAGTCCTGGAAACAATGGCTTGATGTTCAGTGGTGGGGTCATGGTCCGGGGAGAGGTAGGAGGAAATGTCTGCTAGTTGACGCTCAGCCTCCGCGAGGTAGAGGTCAGTGCGCCAGACAACAACAGTACCACCCTTGTCAGCGGGTTTGATGACAATGTCAGGGTTGGACCTGAGAGAATGGAGTGCAGTAAGTTCAGAGAGAGACAGTTTAGAATGAGTGAGAGGAGCAGAGAAATTGAGACGACTAATGTCGCGCCGACAGTTCTCAATGAAAATATCAAGAGAAGCTAAGAATCCAGAGGGAGGGGTCCAGGTGGAGGGAGAATATTGGAGATGGGTAAAAGGATCCGTTGAACTGGGAGAGGACTCCTGCCCAAAGAAGTGAGCCCGGAGACGAAGACGGCGGAAGAAAAGTTCAGCATCATGCCGAGCCCGAAATTCATTGAGGTGAGGGCGTAAGGGTATGAAACTAAGTCCTTTCCTGAGCACTGAACATTCAGCATCGGAGAGGGGAAGGTCAGGGACTGAACAATTTCTCCTTCAACTCCTCACTTCCTCCAAATAAAAGGTGTGGCTATGGGTACCCGCATGGGCCCCAGCTATGCCTGTCTCTTTATGGGGTATGTGGAACATTCCTTGTTCCAGTCCTACTCCGGCCCCCTTCCACAACTCTTTCTCCAGTACATCGATGATTACTTCGGTGCCGCTTCATGCTCTCATCGGGACTTGGAAACATTTATTAATTTTGCTTCCAATCTCCACCCCTCCATCATTTTCACGTGGTCTATCTCTGACACTTCCCTTCCCTTCCTTGACCCCTCTGTCTCAATCTCTGGTGATAGACTGTCCACCAATATCCATTACAAACCCACCGACTCCCACAGCTACCTCGACTACAGCTCCTCACACCCCGCTTCCTGTAAGGACTCCATCCCATTCTCTCAGTTCCTTCGCCTCTGTCGCATCTGGTCCGATGATGCCACCTTCAAAAATAGTTCCTCTGACATGTCCTCCTTCTTCCTTAACCGAGGTTTTCCACCCACGGTCGTTGACAGGGCCCTCAACCATGTCCGGCCCATCTCCCGCGCATCCGCCCTCACGCCTTCTCCTCCCTCCCAGAAACATGATAGGGTCCCCCTTGTCCTCACTTATCACCCCACCAGCCTCCGCATTCAAAGGATCATCCTCCGCCATTTCCGCCAACTCCAGCATGATGCCACCACCAAACACATCTTCCCTTCACCCCCCTTATCGGCATTCCGTAGGGATCGCTCCCTCCGAGACACCCTGGTCCACTCCTCCATCACCCCCTACTCCTCAACCCCCTCCTATGGCACCACCCCATGCCCACGCAAAAGATGCAACACCTGCCCCTTCACTTCCTCTCTCCTCACCATCCAAGGGCCCAAACACTCCTTTCAAGTGAAGCAACATTTCACTTGCATTTCCCCCAACTTAGTCTACTGCATTCGTTGCTCCCAATGTGGTCTCCTCTACATTGGAGTGACCAAACGTAAACTGGGCGACCGCTTTGCAGAACACCTGCGGTCTGTCCGCAAGAATGACCCAAACCTCCCTGTCGTTTGCCATTTTAACACTCCACCCTGCTCTCTTGCCCACATGTCTGTCCTTGGCTTGCTGCATTGTTCCAGTGAAGCCCAACGCAAACTGGAGGAACAACACCTCATCTTCCGACTAGGCACTTTACAGCCTTCCGGACTGAATATTGAATTCAACAACTTTAGGTCGTGAGCTCCCTCCCCCATCCCCACCCCCTTTCTGTTTCCCCCTTCCTTTTTTTTCCAATAAATTATATAGATTTTTCTTTTCCCACCTATTTCCATTATTTTTAAATACCTTAAAATCTTTTATGCTCTCCCCATCCCCAATAGAGCTATACCTTGAGTGCCCTACCATCCATTCTTAATTAGCACATTCGTTTAGATAATATCACCAACTTTAACACCTATGTGTTCTTTTGTTCTATTGTTGTTGACATCTTTTGATGATCTGCTTCTATCACTGCTTGTTTGTCCCTACAACCACACCCCCCCTCAACTTCTCTCTCTCTCTCTCTCTCTCCGCCACCACCCCCCCCCCCCCCCCGCCCCCCCACGCACCTTAAACCAGCTTATATTTCAACTCTTTCTTGGACTCGAACTCAAGTTCTGTCGAAGGGTCATGAGGACTCGAAACGTCAACTCTTTTCTTCTCCGCCGAATGCTGCCAGACCTGCTGAGTTTTTCCAGGCAATTCTGTTTTTGTTTTGGATTTCCAGCATCCGCAGTTTTTTTTGTTTTTATCAACAGAAAGTAGGTTCAATGACAAGAAAATCACACAGGAAATTCAGTCAGCTCTTAAAACTGTACTGAACACTTTACATCTCCCCGAGAAAATACAGTCAAGACACTTCTGGGAAGGTGAGCTCCTGTTTTAAAGTGACTGGATAAACTTGGCGTTATACTGCTCACAGAAAACATTGCTGCATAATTAATTCACTTTGACGTTTCAATGTCAATTCATTGATTTTAATGTAAATCATTTGAAAAAGAAGGTACTGATTTATGAAGGGTTTTGGGACGCATCCCTAAAGATCATCTGTTCAGAAAAAGCATCTCCAGGGAGCTCTCTTATGCTTCGGTGCCAGTTATCACCAGGGCCAGGATTTTACGGCCTCGCCACGTTGTGTCTCCCCGCTCACCCGGCAGATGCAGCAAGCCATTAAAATCTCCATTCACTTCGGTGGGACCATAATATCCCACTGGGCGGGAGGGGCTGTAAAATCCTGGCCCAGGACTGGACTTTGTGGAGGAACATCAAGCACACGAATAACGGAGCCTGGCCAATAGTGGATGGATGGGAAATAGTGTGGGTCCCCTTACAGGGACCAACTCTCCTCAATACCCATTGTATAAGAAGAAAATCTCTCATTAAAGTCTAAATCGTATATTGTTTTTCCTTTTCCTTTAATGCCATTGAATTCTGTAAATTTGTGCGATCAAAGCGACTAGCTTCAGAGAGTCATTGAGGCTGATAGCACGAAAGAGCTGAGTTACCAGCAGTAAAGATCCAGGGCCAGACTTTTCTCCTGGCTACTACACTGGCACAACTTCACCATGGCTGCACCTTCACCCTGCACTCCTCACCCCAGGTGATTTGGAGGGTCAGATGGAAGCGTCAAGTGGAGCTCAGTTGGGGACAGAAGGCTGAGCACATAATTCGTGCAACACTCTGGAAATTCTGTACTTTCACTGAGGCCCTGTCTGACTTCTCAGGCAAGTGGAAAAAGTCCCGTGGTTCTAGTCAAAGAAGAGCAGACAGTTCTCCTCACGCACTGGCCAACATTTACCAACTAAAGCGATCTGGTCATATCTGGCCCAGTGTTATTTATGGGATCTTGTTGTGAGCTCTGTGGCAGCTTAATTGCAACTTTGACAGCACTTTGAAAAGTATTTTTTTATTCTTTCGTGGCGTGTCGGCATCATTGGCAAGGGTTGCCCATCCCTAACTGCCCTTCAACTGAGTGGCTCATTCGGCCATTTCAGAGGGCAGTTAAGAGTCAACCACATTGCTGGGGGTCTGGAGTCCCAAGTAGGCCAGACCGGATAAGGATGGCAGATTTCCTTCCCAAAAGGACATTAGTGACCCAGAGAGCTTTTTAACAACAAACAATAACATACTCAGTATTACTTTGTGTTCCAGGTTTTATTAACAGAATTTAAATTCCACCAGCTCCCAGAGTGGGATTTGAACCCATGTCCACACAGCATTAGCCTGGGATTCTGAACTACACATTCAGTGACATTACCCTCTCCTGCTCATAACTGACCCTCATCATCTTTCATCATTATCTGTCAAACAATCTGGGATGTCTCGAAGTTGTGAAAGGTGTCAGGTAAATGCACCTTCTTTCTTTCATTTATTATTGTCCATTTACTGTCGGGGACCAGCCTTGTCAGGGCTTGGAGGGGAGAGGTGGGGCGCGGTAGGGAGGGGAGAGGTGGGGCGCGGTAGGGAGGGGAGAGGTGGGGCGCGGTAGGGAGGGGAGAGGTGGGGCGCGGTAGGGAGGGGAGAGGTGGGGCGCGGTAGGGAGGGGAGAGGTGGGGCGCGGTAGGGAGGGGAGAGGTGGGGCGCGGTAGGGAGGGGAGAGGTGGGGCGCGGTAGGGAGGGGAGAGGTGGGGCGCGGTAGGGAGGGGAGAGGTGGGGCGCGGTAGGGAGGGGAGAGGTGGGGCGCGGTAGGGAGGGGAGAGGTGGGGCGCGGTAGGGAGGGGAGAGGTGGGGCGCGGTAGGGAGGGGAGAGGTGGGGCGCGGTAGGGAGGGGAGAGGTGGGGCGCCATAGGGAGGGGAGAGGTGGGGCGCGGTAGGGAGGGGAGAGGTGGGGCGCGGTAGGGAGGGGAAAGAAAGATGCTTATTGCTGGTGGAGGCCTGTAGAAGACGACTATGATACAGCCTGGCCAGCTGTTTCTGCAGCACCAGAAGAAAGATTTCTTTTTTTAATTAAACATTTTAAGTGACGGGGAAAGTATAATTCATTACTCCCTCATTAATTGTATACCTTTGAGGCCTATAAAGTTTCATCACCCTCAGTCCTATGTCTGACCTTTCCTGTACCACGTGAATGTACATTGCTCCTGCACTTAGACAACTGCAAGAACACGAAACCTGCTCCATCAGTGAATACCATAGATGCATTTAAAGAAAAGCTGGGTAACCACATGAGGGAGAAAGCAATCGAAGCTTTGGTAGTAAACAACTTGAGTATTGCTGAAAAAAGGGCCACATCTAAATTTTTTGTATCACACTGATGACTCCTAGACGAAAAGCTGAGACAGGTCTTTTTTTCAGCAATACTCAAATAGAAGGACATGGTGATAGAGGGCAGAATCTTACCAGCCCTGAGGATTTGGATTCAGTTGGGGGGTGGGGAGGGAGCCGAGAAAATATGACTGAAGCCGGTTGGGTCTGTTCTCCAATGTGTTTCGGCCTCCAGGAGATTTTCATGGAGGTCGGATCTTGGGGCAGCAGTTGCTAGTTCGCCCGTGACACAATTAAGGGCCACGGATACCTCAGCAGCATCCACATCTCCCATAATGGGCTGCTCATTGGCTGCCTCCTATAAGATGGCGCTGCAGGGCACACCACTTTCAAATGGCCCTGATGCCAGAGAACCTTTTTTGTACAGTGGAGAAGACACTGCCCAGGGTTAGCTGAAAAATTCGGCAGGAGGATTGTGTGGAGTATAAACCCTGGCATGGAATAGTTGGGCTGAATGACCAGTCTTTGCGCTGTAAATGTAATTTAGCGCTGCACTTGATTATAATATTGGTAGCCTATCGTATAATATTGGTAGGCTACTGTCCAATCTCAAGGAATTCCAGGAGAGCTGGTGGGATGGTTTTCAATTCAGTGGTGGAATGAGTGTTTCAACCCTGCCCAGTGGAGCAGTGTGAAGGAACCAGCACAACGTCTAATATCTCCCCATCTCTGTCACAACGGCCCCAAACCCCGCAATGATTCAACCAAAATAACTCAAGCTTTGTCTGCACCCTTCAGCACCCTTGTCTGATCATTCACATTTTCCAAGCCATTAATCCTCATTGTGGCCTACCCTTAAAAAACAAAATACAGGGGAGAAAAAGCTGTGTAGTCCAAAATAATCATGATAAAGGAGTGATATGGGCACAAGCAGTGATGCTAAACAAGCAGAATCACTTGTGCTGGTCGTTAATGAAGTCAATGGAACTGAGAGTTGGATGGAGTGTGGGATGGGCAAAGTGATACCGTCTGTTTTGTGCTCACCACCCAACTCAATTTCACTCCGTCTAATCCTTTGTCATTTTTCAGAAAGTGATTAAGGAAGTTGAAGATCTCGTTCTCGCCTCTCAGTGAGATCCGAAATAAGAAAGTTAAGTTGTAATTACCCTGCAGAAGTACTGATCTCAGAGCAGAATTTCCAGGAGGCAGCACTCACCCATCACCCACCAGGCCACAGTTACCTGCTACCCTCACTCCTGCCCCGAGCCAGAGAGAAACTCAGAAAATGCAGTGCCCTGCTCCCCATGTGCTCATATTGAATGTTAGGAGAATGTGGTTAGCAACATAGAAACATGGATCTCAGTCCCAAAATCTCCAAATGACCTACCATCAACAGCCTTTTCCAACAACACAGTTCCAGGTCTTCACTGCCCTTTATGTGGGAGTGGACGTTATTTATATAATGATCAATCTTACAAATGTGGGAGTGTTGTCTATTTATATTACTAAGACATGTTGAAATGTTAACAAGTTCACAGGTGATCTTGCCTTGACGTTGGGCTGAAGCCAGAGTGGATTCAAAGCTGCATCAGACTGCCTGTCCTGAGAAAGATTTGCTGCAGCTGGGCATTTCTGCTCTGGGGATTCAGATTGGCATTTGACACCAGAAGTTAGAAAGCCATTTTCACCTTAATGTGACAGCACAGCAAATCCCCCAGGATAACAATTACTCTGACTACATTTCAAAATATTGCTGAATTTCTAATATATCCAATATGCAAAAGAGCTCATAGAAACATAGAAACAGGCCCTTCGCGCCTGCTCCACCGTTCATCATGATCATGGCTGATCATCCAACTCAATAGCCTGCTCCCGCTTTCTCCCCATACCCTTTAATCCCTTTCGCCCCCAAGAGCTATATCTAACTCCTTCTTGAAAACATACAATGTTTTGGCCTCAACTACTTTCTGTGGTAGTGAATTCCACAGGCTCACCACTGTCTGGGTAAAGAAATTTCTCCTCATCTCAGTCCTAAATGGTCTACCCCATATCCTCAGACTGTGACCCCTGGTTCTGGACACCCCCACCATCGGGAACATCCTTCCTGCATCTACCCTGTCTGGTCCTGTTAGAATTTTATAGGTTACTATTAAATCCCGCTTGTTTATAGCAAGTTTCAGTCACTGGAAATTTAACAGACGGTTACTCTCCTTGCTCCCAACCACTGTCAATTCATTTATACTGTTTCTATTCATTTCAGCCAAACTGCATTTTATGGTGGTTTCAGTGCCTTATCATTGTGCTTCAGGTGAAAACAGGCAATGCCAGGCCTGGTTGCCAAGGCCACCCTCACCTCTGTTGTTAGTATTATAGGAAACAAAGAACTTGCATGTATTTAATACTGGTTATGGCCTCAGGACATCCCAAAGTGCTTGAAAGGAATTAAGTACATGTGGAGCGTCGTCACTGTTGCAATGAAGTTAATATCCGAGCCAAGTTACACTCAGCAAGCTCCTACAAACAGAAATGCAATTACGAGCAGGACTTCTGTTTTAGTGATCTCGTTTGAGGCTTTTATCCAAAACAGCTCCACGGGATCTTTTACGTTCACCTGAGATGGCAGACAGGGGCCTCCATTTGATGCCTTACCCAAATACAGCAGCACCTTGAAGACTGCAGCACTCCCTCAGTACTGCACTGGGAGCATCAGTCTAGGTTTTGTGTTCAAATCTTTGGATTAGGACTTGGCCACAACCTTCCCATTCAAAGTCAAGAACTGTGCTCACTGGGCCAGAGCTGACATTGTTGGTGTGAACCCGGAGAAAAAAAGCAGCTACTCCTGCTCAGGGTTAGTACCAATATTCAGCAAGCACTTGGAGATTTTCAGAAATATACTTAAATCTTGTTGGGAATATCAGGGAACCAGCATTGTTAGAAGCCAAGCCTGCAACTGGAGAAAAGGCTGCAGGAGGTCAACGTTCCCTTGGGACAGTGGGTAAGTCAGTCTGCCTCAGTCAGAAGGTCCACGTTCAAGCTCCACATCCGAGGCTTGTGCCCAAAAATTGATGTTGACACATCAGTGCAGAGCTGAGGGAGCACCTCACTGCTTTTAGCTGCTACAAATTTTGGATGCAATTTGTAACCAAAGACCCATCCATCCTCTCAAATCGATGTAAAAGATCCCATTTGAGGATCAGCTGACCAACTGCATCACCAAAATTTGTCTTTAAAAAAGACCATTCAAATCATATTATCTGTCGGTTGATTAAACTCTACAGCTGAGTTAGGGAATAATTTAAAGAAAGATGATTTGAAAGATCCTCTAAACAAAAGAATCTAGATTTTTTCATGGAATGTGGGCGTCACTGGCAAGGCCAACATTTGTTGCCCATCCCTAATTACCCTTGAACTGAGCAGCTTGCTCGGTCATTTCAGAGGTCAGTTAAGAGTCAACCACATTCCTGTGGGTCCAGGGTCACATGCAGGTCAGACCAGGTAAGGATATTCTTCCCTAAAGGGAGGCCGTTAGTGAGTCAGGTCGATCTTTATAACAAATTGACAATAGTTGTCATGTCGGGTTTATTAACTGAATTTAAAATCCACCGGCTGGCACGATGGGATTTGAACCCAGTGCCCCCAGACCTAGACCTTGGGCTTACTAGGCCAGTGACATGACCACCGTCTCCATTTCCCTTGCTCCTCCCCCTCTTCATCTAAACCCAAAGGTCAGTCTCTTCTCCTCCTTCCTCCCCCATGTGTTTATCTAACTTCCTCTGAAATACATCTCTATGCCGGTCGCCTCATCAATATCTCCCTGCTCCCTGGAAATGGAACTTCCTCCTGAATTGCCTATTGGATTGATCAGTGACTTTGGGTGGAATTTATTGAAACGCACTGGAGCGAGCAGGATGGCCGGAGAATGGGGTGTGACCCAGGGCAGGAACCCCGCCCCCTGGCTGTGACCCAAGGGGGGAACCCCGTCCCTGGCTGTGACCCAAGGGGGGAACCCCGCCCACTGGCTGTGACCCAAGGGGGGAACCCCGCCCACTGGCTGTGACCCAAGGGGGGAACCCCGCCCCCTGGCAGTGACCCAGGGCGGGAACCCCGGCCCCTGGCAGTGACCCAAGGGGGGAACCCCGCCCCCTGGCTGTGACCCAAGGGGGGAACCCCGCCCCCCTGGCCGTGACCCAAGGGGGGAACCCCGTCCCCTGGCTGTGACCCAAGGGGGGAACCCTGCCCCCTGGCTGTGACCCAGGGCGGGAACCCCGCTCCCTGGCTGTGACCCCAAGGGGGGAACCCCACCTCCTGGCTGTGACCCAGGGCAGGAACCCCACCCCCTGGCTGTGACCCTAAGGCGGGAACCCCACCCCCCGGCTGTTACCCAAGGCAGGAACCCCGCCCCCCGGCTGTGACCCAAAGCGGGAATCCCGCCCCCTGGCTGTGACCCAGGGCAGGAACCCCACCCCCGGCTGTGACCCTAAGGCGGGAACCCCGCCCCCTGGCTGTGACCCTAAGGCGGGAACCCCGCCCCCTGGCTGTGACCCAGGGCAGGAACCTCGCCCCCCCGGCTGTGACCCCAAAGAGGGAACCACGCCCCCCAGCTGTGACCCAGGGCGGGAACCCCGCCCCCCGTCTGTGATCCAGGGCAGGAACCTCGCCCCCCAGCTGTGACCCCAAAGAGGGAACCACGCCCCCAGACTGTAACCCCAAGGGGGGAACCACGCCCCCTGGCTCTGACCCCAAAGGGGGAACCACGCCCCCCGGCTGTGACCCAGGGCGGGAACCCCGACCCCCGGCTGTGACCCAGGGCGGGAACCCCGCCCCCTGGCTGTGACCCAAGGCGGGAACCCCGCCCCCTGGCTGTGACCCAAGGCAGGAACCCCGCCCCCTGGCTGCGACCCAAGTCGGGAACTCCGCCCCCTGGCTGTGACCCAAGGGGCGAACCCCGCCCCCTGGCTGTGACCCCAAAGCGGGAACCCCGCCCCCTGGCTGTGACCCAAGGCGGGAACTCCGCCCCCTGGCTGTGACCCAAGGGGGGAACCCCGCCCCCTGGCTGTGACCCAAGGGGGGAACCCCGCCCCCTGGCTGTGACCTAGGGCGGGAGCCCCGCCCCCCCTCAGGGGTTAAACGGGCCTCAGGCGGGTCTCCCCCGCCACCGAGTTACCTCTGGACACAAACTCGGTTCCCAACCGCGGGAGGTGACATTGGGAGGGGTGGAGACTGGTCATTGAAATCCTGCCCTCGCCGCGGCCCCATGACCGGTGACCCCCCCCCCCCCCAATCCGCCCCCACTTACCCGGCTCCAGGGCTCCAGCCACAATCTCCGGCCACAGCCTCAGCGCACGAGCGGTAACGATCAGTATGCGCGCGCAGTCTGAGCGCGGGACATAGCTTCTGTGCCCTGATTGGCTGGCACGGAGGCACTGTCCCCTGATTGGTTAGCACGGAGCCGCTCTCCCCTGACTGGCTGGGCACGGAGCCGCTGTCTCTTGATTAGCTGGCACGGAGCCGCTGTGCCCTGAATTGCTGCCACGGAGCCGCTGTCTCCTGATTGGCTGGCACGGAGGCGCTATCCCCTGATTGGCTGGGCACGGAGCTGCAGTCTCCTGATTGGCTGGGCACGGAGCCGCTGTCTCCTGATTGGCTGGCACGGAGCCGATGTCCCCTGATTGGCTGTGTCTCCAAGTGATTCCATCCAGACTGTGAGCTGAGTGAGAAGGTCCTGTCAGCCCCTCAGTGTCCCCATTCCTGAGGCATCGCTGCCTCGAGACCAATGCTCATCGCTGACAAATCACTGGCTCTTGTTGGATTTGGCAGCAGAATAACAAAGGAGCAGCAGCCGAGTCTGATCACCTCCCCCGCCCAGGACACCCTCCCAAACTTTACTCACTGGCTTTGGGCCTTTGCCCTGGGCCTTGGGATATAAGAATATGTTAGTGATCGTGGACATGGTCACCCGATGGGTAGAAGCTTCCCCCACACGGAAAGATGCTGCTCGAATGCTCGTGGAAATATTGTGGAAAGAAATATCACCTGGATAGGGAAAACCTCTGGGAATAAATAGTGACCGAGGGCCTCACTTTACCAGAAAGACAGTAAAAGACTTAGCGCAGGTTCTGGGATTTCAATGGAAACTGCATATTCCCGACCAGCCACAGTCCTCAGGGATGGTAGAAAGGGTAAATGGGGAATTGAAAAGCCCCCTGTCTAACGTTTGTCAGGATATTTACCTCCCGTGGCCAGAAGCACTCCCAGTCGTGCTTTATGCTGTGCGAAATAGGGAAAATAGAGCCACTGGAATAACCCCCCATGAAGCTCTTATGGGACGTCCTATGAGTACCGGAGCCCAGCCTCCTGTATGTGCCGAAAACTTCACCTTAGTATGGAACCATGAGCAGACTTCGGCTTACACCCAAGCTCTATGCAACACACAAGCTGAATTGCATGGGAGGGTAAGGCAGGCTCAGGTGACTGCAGAAGATACTCCTATACACAACTTCCAGCCAGGTGAGCAAGTGTATGTAAAAAATCGAAATAAAGACTCTCTTTCCCCTAGGTGGAAAGGGCCCTACCTCGTGTTGCTAACAGCTCGGACAGCTTGGAAGGTTGAAGGGAAGGAAGACTGGATCCACGTTACCCGCTGTAAAAAAACATTGTCCGGCGACAGTATAGCAACTGTTACTAAGTCACTCACACTCTCACACCCTCGAGCTTCTCCCTCTCTCTCACAACCTGAAACTCTCTCTCTCTCTCACTCTCACTCTCTCTGGTCCTCAAACCCTCTCCCTCTCTCTCGTGCCCTCAATCTCTCTCACGTCCTCACTCCCTCTCTCATATAAGACCTCACCCCCTCTCTCTCTCTCTCATACACATACACGCACAGACACACATGTCCTCACCCCCTCACTCTCGCTGTGCCTCACATTCACACACTGGCCCTTAACCCCTCTCTCTGGTACGCTCTCAACCCCACTTTCTCTCTCTCTCACATGCCCTCAAATCCTCTCTCTCTCGCGCCCTCAAAACCTCCCTCTTTCTATTTCACGCCCTCAATCCCTCTCTCTCTCTCTCACGCCGTGAAACGCGCTCTCTCACCATCAAATCCTCTCTCTCTCTCACACTATCAAACCCTCTCTCGCATGCTCTCTTACCCTCCCCCTCACTCTCATGTGCTAAAACCCACTCTCTCTCTCTCTCTCAGGTCCTTGAACACTCTCCTTCTCAATTTCACCCTAAAACTCCCCCTCTCTCTGGTCCTCAAACCCTCTCCCTCTCTCTCGTGCCCTCAATCTCTCTCACGTCCTCACTCCCTCTCTCATATAAGACCTCACCCCCTCTCTCTCTCTCTCATACACATACACGCACAGACACACATGTCCTCACCCCCTCACTCTCGCTGTGCCTCACATTCACACACTGGCCCTTAACCCCTCTCTCTGGTACGCTCTCAACCCCACTTTCTCTCTCTCTCACATGCCCTCAAATCCTCTCTCTCTCGCGCCCTCAAAACCTCCCTCTTTCTATTTCACGCCCTCAATCCCTCTCTCTCTCTCTCACGCCGTGAAACGCGCTCTCTCACCATCAAATCCTCTCTCTCTCTCACACTATCAAACCCTCTCTCGCATGCTCTCTTACCCTCCCCCTCACTCTCATGTGCTAAAACCCACTCTCTCTCTCTCTCTCTCTCTCTCAGGTCCTTGAACACTCTCCTTCTCAATTTCACCCTAAAACTCCCCCTCTCTCTTGCCCTCAAACCCTCTCTTCTCTCTCACACCCACAAACCCTCTCTCCCATGCCCTCAAACCATCTCTCTCTCTCTCTCTCTCGCCTTAGCCCCCTCTCTCTCTCTCTCTCATACACATACACGCACAGACACATGTCCTCACCCCCTCACTGTCGCTGTGTCTCACATTCACACACAGGCCCTTAAACCCTCTCTCTCGCATGTTCTCAACCCCACTCTCTCTCTCTCTAACACATGCCCTCAAATTCTCTCTCTTTCTCTCTCACACCTTCAATCCCACTCGCTCTCTGTCTCTCACGCCCTGAAAGGCTCTCTCTCTCGCCATCAAATCCCCTCTCTCTCTCACACTCTCAAACCCTCTCTCTCTCATGCTTTCTTACCCTCCCCCTCACTCTCATGTGCTCAAACCCACTCTCTCTCTCTCTTTCTCAGGTCCTTGAACACTCTCCCTCTCAATTTCACCCTAAAACTCTCTCTCTCTCACACCCACAAACCCTCTGTGCCACACCCTCAAACCATCTCTCTCTCTCGCCCTCAAACCCTCTCTCTCACATCCTCAAACCCCCTCTCTCTCATGCCCTCTGTCTCACAACCTCAAACCCTACCTCTCTCTCTCTCTTATGCTCTCAAACCCTCTCTTTCTCACATGTCCTCAAACCCTCTCTATCACACCCTCAAAACCTCTCTCTGTCAATCACACCCTCCAACCCTGTGCCTCTCTCTCTCAAGCCCTCAAACCCTCTCTCCCAAGCCCTCAAATCCTCCCTTTCTCTCTCTTTCACCATAAAACCCTCTGACTCCCTCAAATCCTCTCTCTCTGACACCCTCAAACCCCCTCTCTCTCTCTCTTGCCCTCCAGCCCACTGCCTCTCTCTCACACCCTGAAACTCTCTCTCTCCCATCCTCAAACCCTCTCTCTCTCTCATCCTCAAACCCTCTCTCTCTCTCTCTCATCCTCAAACCCTCTCTCTCTCTCTGCCACACCCTCAAACCCTCCCTCTCTCATCCTCAAACCCTCTCTCTCTCTCACGTCCTCAAACCCTCTCTCTCTCACGCCCTCTGTCTCACAACCTCAAACCCTACCTCTCTCTCTCTCTTATGCTCTCAAACTCTCTCTCTCTCACATGTCCTCAAACCCTCTCTATCACACCCTCAAAACCTCTCTGTCAATCACACCCTCCAACCCTGTGCCTCTCTCTCTCTCTCAAGCCCTCAAACCCTCTCTCCCAAGCCCTCAAATCCTCCCTTTCTCTCTCTTTCACCATAAAACCCTCTGACTCCCTCAAATTCTCTCTCTTTCTCTGACACCCTCAAACCCCCTCTCTCTCTCATGCCCTCCAGCCCACTCCCTCTCTCTCACACCCTGAAACTCTCTCTCTCCCGTCCTCAAACCCTCTCTCTCTCTCTCATCCTCAAACCCTCTCTCTCTCTGCCACACCCTCAATCCCTCCCTCTCTCATCCTCAAACCCTCTCTCTCTCTCTCATGCCCTCAAAACCTTTCTCTCTCTCTCGCTCTCTCTCAGGTCCTTCAATCCCCTCCCACTCTCTCACACTCAAACCCCTCTCTCTCTCTCAACCCTTCAAAACCTCAATCTCTCTCTTGTGCCCTCAAACATCTCTATTTCTCACGCCCTCCAACCCTCTGTCTCTCATTCTCACACCCTCAAACCCTCTCTCTCTCTCCATCTCATGCCCCCAAACCCTCTCTCCCTCTCTCACTCTCAAACCCTCTCTCTCTCATCCTCAAACCCTCTCTCTCTCTCTCTCATGCCCTCAAAACCTTTCTCTCTCTCTCGCTCTCTCTCAGGTCCTTCAATCCCCTCCCACTCTCTCACACTCAAACCCCTCTCTCTCTCAACCCTTCAAAACCTCAATCTCTCTCTCGTGCCCTCAAACATCTCTATTTCTCACGCCCTCCAACCCTCTGTCTCTCATTCTCACACCCTCAAACCCTCCCTCTCTCTCCATCTCATGCCCCCAAACCCTCTCTCCCTCTCTCGCTCTCAAACCCTCTCTCTCTTGTCCTCAAACCCTCACTCATGCCCTCAAACCATCTCTCTCTCTCTCATGCCCTCAAATCCACCCCCTCTCTCATGCCATCTTACCCTCCCTCTCATGCTTTCAAAGCTTCTCTCTCCCTCATATGCCCTCAAACCCTCTCTCTCTGTCTGTCTGTCTCTCTCTCTCTCTCTCTCTCTCAGTTCATCCGACCATCTCCCTCTCTCTCATGCCCTCAGACACACTCTCTCTCTCTCTCTCTCATGCCGTCAAGCCTTTGTTCTCACTCTCAGGCCCACAACTCCTCTCTCTCTCCCTCCCTCACGCCCTCCAATCCTCTGTCTCTATTTGTCACACCCTCAAATCCTCCCTCATGCCCTCAAACCCTCCCTCTCGCATGCCCTAAACCCTCTCTGTCTATCATGCCCTCCAACGCTGTGCCTCTTTCTCTCAAACCCTCAACCCCTCTCTCCCTCTCTCTCGAGCCCTCAAACCCTCCCTCTCTCTCAAGCCTTCAAACCTTCTATCTCCCTCTCCCACGCCCTCAAACCCTCTCTCTCACATGCCCTCAAACCCTCTCCCTCACATGCCCTCAAACCCTCTCTGATGCCCTCAAACCCTCTCTGCCACTCTCTCTCTCTCGGTTCCTCCAACCATCTCCCTCTCTCTCACAACCTCAAACCTCACTCTCTCATGCCCTCAAAACCCCTCTTTCTCTCTCTCTCTTTCTCTCTCAAGCCTTCCGAACCTCTGTCTCTCTCTTTCATGCCCTCAAACCATCTCTCTCTCACGCACTCAAACCCTTTCTCTGTCTCTCATGCCCTCCAACACTTTGCTTCTCTCTCTCACACCCTCCAACCCTCTGGCTCTCTCTCTCACACTCTCAAATCCTCTCTCTCTTTCTCACAACCTCAAACACTCTCTCTCTCTCTCTGATGCCCTCAAACCCTCACTCTCTCTCTCTCTCTCTCTCAGGTCCTCCAACCCTCTCCCTCTCCTCACAGCCTGAAACTTTCTCTCTCAAGCCTTCAAACCCTCTATCTCTCTCCTCATGCCAACAAAACCTTTCTTTCTCTCTCGCACCATCAAACCCTCTCTCTTTCCCTCTCATGCCCTCAAACCCTCTCTCTCTCATGCCCTCATACCATATCTCTCTCTCAAGCCCTCAAAACCTCTTTCTTTCTCTCACAGTCTCAAACCCTCTCTCTCTCTCTCTCCCTCTTACCCTCCCTCTCACTTTCACATTCTCAAACCCTCTCTATCACGCCCTCAAACCCTGTGCCTCTCTCCCTCAAGCCCTCAGACCTTCCCTCTCTCTCTCGCCATTAAACCCTCTCTCTCTGACACCCACGAATCCTCTCTCTGACGCCCTCAAAACCTTTGTCCCCCTCTCTCACACACTGAAACACTCTCTTTCACATGCCCTCAAACCCTCTCTCTTTGTCTCATGGCCTCAAACCCTATCTCTCTCTCTCACCCCCTCTAACTCTTTCTCTCTCTTTCAAGCCTTCAAAGTCTCTCTCTCTCGCCCTGAAAACCTCTTTCTCTCACGCCCTCAAACCCTCTCTCTCTCTCTGTCTCTCTCTCTCTCTCTCTCTCTCTCTCTCTCAGTTCATCCAACCATCTCCCTCTCTCTCATGCCCTCAAACACACTCTCTCTCTCTCTCATGCCATCAAGCCTTTGTTCTCACTCTCAGGCCCACAACCCCTCTCTCTCTCTCGCTCTCTCACTACACCCTGAAAATCTCTCTCTTTCTCGCCATCAAATCCTCTCTCTCTCATGCCCTCAATTCCCTTCTCTCTCGTGCCCTCTTACCCTCCCTCTCACTCTCCTGCCCACAAACCTCCTCTCCCTCTCTCTCTCTCTTTCTTATGCCCTCAAAACCCCCTCCCTCACGCCTTCAAATCCTCGCTCTCAGGCCCTCAAACCATCTCTCTCTCGCTCAGGCCTAAAGACCGCTGTCTCGTTTTCATGCCCTGAAGCCCTCTCTCACCCGCCTTCAAATACTCTCTCCCTTTCTCACACCCTCAAACCCTCTCTCTCTCTGATGCCCTCAAATCCTAATTCTGTCTGTCTCTCTCTCTCTCAGGTCCTCCAACCCTCTTCCTCTCTCTGAAGCCTTCAAAGCCTCTCTCTCGCTTGCCCACAAAACCTCTCTCTCTCTCTCATGCCCTTCAACCCTTTGTCTCTCTCTCCCACACACTCTCAAGACCTCTCTCTCTCTCTCTCTCTCACGCCCAGAAAACCTCTCTCTCTCTCACAACCTCTATCTCTCACTCTCACACCCACCAACACTGTCTGTCTCTCTCACACCCTGAAAACCTCTCTCTCTTTCACTCCCTCAAAACCTCTCTCTCTCTCACACTCTCAAAGTCTCTCTCTCTCTCTCATGCCATCAAAACCTCATTCTCTCACATCCTCATACCCTCTCTCCCACACCCTCAAACCATCTCTCTCTTTCTCATGCCCAAACAGCCTCTCTCTCTTTCATGCCCTGAAACCCTCTCTCACATGCCCACAAATCTTCTTTCTCTTTCTCACACCCTCAAACTCTCTCACTCTCTCAGGAACTCAAACCCTCTCCATCTCTCTCTCAGGCCCTGAAACTCTCTCTCTCAAGCCTTAAAACCCTCTGCATTTCTCTCTCGCCCTCAACACCTCTCTCTCTCTCTCTCATGCCCTCAAGCCCCCCCTCTCTCTCTCTCATGCCCTCCAACCCTCTCTGTCTCCCTCATGTCCTTAAACCCTCTCCCTCTCACAACCTCTCTCTCATGCCCTCCAACCCTATCCCTCTCACTCACGCCCTGAAACCCTCTCTCTCAAACCTTTCAAAACCTCTATCTCTCTCTCTCTCGCCCTCAAACACTTTCTCTCTCTCTCTCACACCCTCCAACCCTCTGTCTCTCTTTGTCACAAAATCAAACCCTCTCTCTCTCTCATGCCTTCAATCTCCATCCCTCTCTCACACTCTCAAACACTCTCTCAAACCCACAAACACTCTCCCTCACTCAAGCCCTCAAACACTCTGTTTCTCTTTCTCACACCCTCAAACCCTACCTCTCTCTCTCTCACCCTCCCTCTCTCAAGCCATCAAACCCTCCCTCACGCCATCAAATCCTCTCACTCCCTCTCACGCCCTCAAACCTTCCTCTCTCTCATGCCCTCAAACTCTCTCTTGCCTTCAAATTCTCTCTCTGTCTCTCTCAAGCACTTGAATCCTCACTCTCTCCTGTCCTCAAAACCTCTCTCACACTCTCACATACACCCTCACCCGCTCTCTCTCTGTAGCACACACAAGCCCTCACCTCTCTTTCTCCCTCTCATGCCCTTACACTCTCTCTCACCCTCTCTCCCAGACACATGCCCTCTCTCTCTCTCCCTCCTTTGTCTCGCTCTCTTCTCTGCCTCTCTCAATCTTCTCTCTGTCATTTCTCTCTCTCTCTCTCTCACCCACAAACCATCTCCCTCCCTCTGTCAGGCCCTCAAACCCTCTCTATCTCTTTCTCAATCCCTCAAATCCTACCTCTCTCTCTCTCACCCTCAAACCCTCCCTCTCTCTCACATGCCATCAAACCCTCTCTTTCTCCCTCTCTCTCTCTCTCACATGCACAAACCTTCTCTCTCCCTCTCTCATGCCCTCAGATCCCCTCTTATGGAACTGCTCGTAATTCCCGAGAGGTTATCAACCTGGCAGCTGCACTTGAAAAAGTTGCTAATTCAACGGCTGATGCTCTGATTGAGACACAGAAACAGATTACAGCTCCCACTACTGAAAGGTGAGCCCTATGCCTGACAGCTCTGCAAAATAGAATGGCCCTTGATTTCCTCCTAGCTGAAAAAGGTGGCACTTGTGCCATGATAGGTTCAGAGTACTGCACCTATGTACCTGATGTTTCTGAGAACATTACTAACCTGGGACAACATGTTATGAGGATTTGCTGTATCCAGTGTATTAATGGAGCTATGACTGGAGTTACCACTGGATTAGGAGGAGCTCCCTTTGTCCCTCAATTTATAAGCACTGGCCCCAGTGAAACCCACTGATGGGGAGAAAAAGTTTACCCTGCCAGGTATCGGCCTTTTCCTTATGGTTATGAGCCCGCTTTTGATGATGAAGATACTATTCCTCATTGGTATTAATCTAAAAGATTAACAAGGAGGGATTGTGGAAGAATAAAATACATCTATACTTATGAGAGAAATAAACTTAAAATCCATGTCTAATGAAATGACTGTAGGAAGTCCCCAAACAGTCACACAGCCAGCACATAAATTAGCAAATCAAAGGGCCAGTGCTACCTTCCCAGACTAAGGGGCTCTGGATGTCAGATACAGTGGCAAAATCTAAGGAAGAAAACTATTGTGTGTGCATTGCCCAGGGTATGTAACCATTAACACCATCTATTTGCTGAACCATCGACATTGTCCTGTCTACTTGCTAAACCATTGACATTGTCCTGTCTAATCGTTAAATCATTAACACTGGTCACTATCCTTTGAAGCCATTTGAAACTATTGTAATTGCCCAAGTTTCTGTCATGAACCTTTTGCTATATCTATGTGTGTAAAGAAGTGTTAGGCGGAGTGTCAGCTAGCTCCACTGTAAGCTGCTGGGCTCTCCGTGATATCACGATTTTAATAAAAGGCTTCCGAGACAAACCTCCTGGGTCTGAGTGTTCACTCCGATTTCTGTGACACACACCTCAAACCCTCTCTCTCATGCCCTCCAACACCCCGTCTCTCTTTCACACCCTCAAACCCTTTCTCTTTCTCTCATGGCCTCAAACCCTGTCTCTCTCTCATACACCCTCAAAACCTTTCTCTCCCTCCAGGCTTCAAACCCGTTTGTGCTCTCTTGCCCTCAAAACCTCCCTCTCTTACACCCTCAAACCTCTCTCTCTCACTCTCATGCCCTCAAACCCTCCTAAGCCCTCACCCCCCCTCTCTCACGTCCTCAAACCTCTCACACCCTCACCCACCCTCTCTCTCTCTTCTACACACACCCTCAACACCTCTCTCACACAAATGCTCTCAAAACATCTCTCTCCCATTCTCAGACCCTCTCTTTCTCTTTAATGCCCTTAATCCCTCTCTCTCCCTCAAATGCCCTCAAATCCTCCCTCTCATTCACACCCTCAAAATCTCTCTCACTCTCTCTCACCCTCAAATCCTCTCTCTGTCTCTCTCTCAAGCCCTTGAACCCTCTTCTCTCTCCTGTCCTCAAATCCTTTCTCACTCTCTCACATACACCCTCACCCTCTCTCTCTCTCTCTGTAATACACACAAGCCCTCACCTCTCTCTCTCTCTCCCTCTCATGCCCTTACACTCTCTCTTTCCCTCGCTCTCACACAGGCTCCCACCCACTCTGACTCAGACAAATGCCCTCTCTTTCTCCTTCCCTTCTCTCTCTCTCCACTCACAGCTGTGAACCTAAGTCAGATTCAGGAAGGGACTCTCCCTACACTTACATACAGTGGCACTGTTGCTTTTAAGCAGCAATACAGCAGCCATGTCATCCACACAATCGCATGAACAGTAATGTGTTGAGTTCTGTGTTAATTTGTTCGTATTCATGCTGATTGAGGAGCAGGTATTGGTGCAGAAACTGCTGGAGCTTCCTTCATGCCTGGTGTGTGCTTTGGCTGAAGGCAGCTCCTTGGTTCATTGCTGAGGCTTCATCCTGAGCTGTTTTCTTTGCAGTTTTTGTCAGTGGTGGTTTGCCATTGCCTTCCTCAGGGCTAGGGTGAGGGTGCAGGTCCCAAGTTTGCCTCAGCCCATACGGGAATCGAAACCACGCTGTTGGTGTTAATCTGACCCACCTGCTTGTCATCCAGCCAACTGAGATAAGCAGCCCCTCAGAGCTTGCTACTCTCCTTCAAATAGTGCCATGAGACCTTCCATATCCATCCAAATTACTTGAAGATAAGTGGAGCTTCATCCGACATCTAATTGAAGGGTGTGGGATTTTTCTGGCAAAGCTGATAGTAAATGCTGAGTTGTTCAAATTAGAAGTGTGAGGTGATGCACTTTGGTAGGAAGAACATGGACAGACAATATAAAATAAGGGGTGAAATTTTGAAGGAGCTGTAGGAGCAGAAAGACTTGGGTATCTATGTGCATAGATTAATGAAGGTGGCAGGACAGGTGGAGAGAGCAGTTAATAAAGCATATAGTATCCCGGGCTTCATTAATAGGGGCAAAGAGAACAAGAGCAAGCAGATTATGCTGAATTTATATAAGACACTCATTAGACATCAATTGGAGCATTGTGTATAATTCTGTGTGCCACATTATAGGAAGGATGTGAACATGTTGGAGAGAGTGCAGAAGAGTTTTACAAGAGTCCTTCCAAGCATGAGAAACTTCAGCTATGCGGATAGATTGAAGAGGTTGGCACTGTTCTCCTTGGTGAGGAGAAGGTTGAGAGGAGATTTGATAGAGATGTTCAAAATGATGAGGGTCTGGACAGAGTAGATAGGGAGAAGCTGTTCCTGCTCGTAAAATGATCAAGAATGAGAGGGCACAGATTTAAAGTGATTTGCAAAAGAAGCAAGTGTGATGTGAGAAAATCCTTTCTCACACGGCGAGTGGTTGGGGTCTGGACTGCTCTGCCTGAAGCGTGGTGCAAGCAGGTTCAATTGAGGCATTTGAGGACATTAGATGATTATGTGAATAGAAACAATGTTCAAGGGTACGGGGAAAAGGCAGGGTATTGGCACTAAGTCATCATGCTCATTTGGAGAGCCGGTGCAGATATGATGGGCCGAATGGCCTCCTTCTGTGCCGTTAAGATTCTGTGATTCAAAGGGAAACTTGAAACAAAAGCCACAACTTGTTTGATAGTTTTTATAAATTTCGGGATGCGTGTCTTGAATTCAGCAGTGATAAAACCACCAAGTCTTTTTACAAAACTAAATTGAACATTTATGAAAAAGAAAAACGATTTTTAAGCACATATCTATATACACAAATTACTACAATAGTAACTTCTAAATCCCCTACTTAATCTGACTCCCAGTTACACTTCCATTAAGGCAACAGGAAGATGCATAGGTTTCCAAAGAGCCAGGCAAGGTGACACACAATCCCCTGAACCAGTCCAATTCACACTGAGATTTCTTAACTTCAGTTCTTTGAAAACAGCAGCTTGAGGCATGGATTCTGGAGGCTCCTTACACTTGTTAGGTCTTAAAAATACTTACCCTGACACACAGCCTTCATTCCTTTTATACATATTTTCCCCTTTGAATGCAAATTCCCACTGTTTCACTGTGTCTTTGGACTTCACCTTTCTGATAATAAAAATCTGTCATGGCACTAAGTGTTACCAGTAACCTTTTGGAAAAAATAAACACAATGTTTCTAAACTTCACCCGGCCCAGTGACACATTTCACTCCTCCTTTGTAAACAATCTAGTCCGGTTTATTTAAAAATGCAAATGTCCTTTCACACCTTATATTCTAAACCTCCCCCATGTTTATCAATTAAGTCTCTCTCTCTCTCACACAGACACAGATATCTTTACCACAAAGTTCAATAACATTATGAGAATTATTATATCTTCCCGACAGGAATCGATGACCATGCAGCACTCTCTCATTCCTGCACTGCAGTGTTAAACTAGATTGATAAATCATTAAATTGTTGTCCATTCTTTTGGCTGGCTCATTGCCTTGGTGTGTAACATAGTGAGGGGAACAATGTCAGGATAGAGGGAACAGCTTTCAAAAAGGGACAAAATGAAGAACCAATAGAAGTAGACGACATTATATTTAAATGTTGAATATAAAATCTAACTCACGTTTGAAGGGAACTAAACACAGCTAAACTTGAGATTTTGCCACAGTTTCATAATTTAACCCTCTGAGATTAAGCGTGTTTTTAATAGGCAACCATTCTATCACCTTGATAAAAACAAAGAAACTGCGGATGCTGGAAATCCAAAACAAAAACAAAAACAGAATTACCTGGAAAAACTCAGGTCTGGCAGCATCGGCGGAGAAGAAAAGAGTTGACGTTTCGAGTCCTCATGACCCTTCGACAGAACTTCACTGCTTTAAGCAGTTTGTGAGCAGGGTCCCTTTAAGGTTGACGTGACTTCAGAAAGACGCACCTGCTTATGGGAATTCAGAACCTAGTGAATCCTTTCGCAGCTTTGGGAATACAATACATGAACCAGGCAGGTCTGTTGGCAAACAAGGCGTTAGTAATGACTGACCGATATACTTTGGGAAACAGAGGGAAAACATTGTTACATGGATATATAATGGGTGGAATTAAAAGTTGCTCATGTAGAAGGTAGTTTGAAATCATCAGTAGTTTTTGTTCACTTTTAAGGTTGATACAATGCTGAAAAACGAATTAAATGTTGGGTTAGATCATCAGAAAAATGGAGCACAGGTCTACAGAAATTCTGATGAAGAGTCATACGGACTGGAAACGTTAACAGTGTTTCCCCTCCGCAGATGTTGTCGGACCTGCTGGGCTTTTCCAGCTCTTTTTGTTTTTGCTACAGAAATTCCTCCGAGTTCAGAGCACATTTGGGAATCCTGGGAATCCAGGAGTAAGTGTAAGAAAAGGAATAATGACCAGAATCAGTAATAGAGTCAAAGACAACAAAGTATTGCAACTGCAGCTCTGGAGAAGTCAGACAGACTGGAAGCGTTAACTCTGTTTCTCTCTCCACAGAGAGAGAGAGAGCAGCTGAGTTTTTGCAGCATTTTCTGTTTGGATGTCCAATACATTTGTCTCCTGAGAGGGTTGAGCAGGGGATCTGGGAGAGGCTCCGTTTCTATCATGTTTGAGTGTTTCCCTTTCCCGTCATTGGTGATGTTCTTGTTCCGTGAGGAGCTTCAGGATATTTCTACCCAGGGAGCAGCTTTAGTTTGGGCTGCTTGAGGAGGATGAGGGTTGGAGATGCACCATGAACGGTTGTGTTTTCAATGGCTGAAAGCAAACTGCATCCTGAGAAGTGGGAGGGTGAAAAAAGAGCCATTCCTGAAATGGCCCTTTGCCCTTCCCAGAAAGTCAAGTCTCTTTGTGAAAAGTCCCTGCTCCACAAGCCCAGGAGGACTTGGAGACTTTGTCTCCCTGGACTGGGAATTGGCCAACGTTGAGGCAATTGAGGGATTGGAAGCCTCGGATCAGCTTTTTAATGCGTCGGGAGATCAGGACCAATAGGAGATGAGCTGCTCGCTGCTGATTGGACAATGGCGGCTGAGTGCCACGTGTCCGGCTGCAGTGATTGGCTGAGCCGGCCGGCGGGCGGGGCTGGGCGGGGCGCGCGCTTCCCCCGCAGCTGGTGAGCAGTGGGCGGGGCGCGCGCTTGATTGCGGAGTCTCAGGTAATGGCGGGAGCGCCAAACGTGCTGGAAAAGTCCCGTCCGGACAACCTCGTGTGGCCCCAGCGGCCGCTCCAACTCGGGGCCGCAACTATTGACATTGCGTCTGAGGAAGGCAAGTGTCAGCAAAGTGGAAGCGTCTGGGTCAGTGGGTGAAGCCCCTTTAGCAAAATGCTGTTGGGCTGGTTTCTCATCGCCATTGAAATGAGGAATTGAACAGTTCCTGGAGCAACTGGGGCTTCCGACCAGGCCGAGCTGTCCTGGACTTGGAAAGACATCCATCCAGCCAGCCAGACCCAATAACGGGGGGATTGAAGAGGGTGCAGGAGCAGAGAAACCTGGGTGTCCATGTGCACAGACCATTGAAGCTGCTGGCACAGCTGGAGAGAGCAGTGAATAAAGCAAATAGGATCCTGGGCCTTATTCACAGGGGGATAGAGGGCAAGAGCTGGGAGCTTCTGCTGAATTGATAGAAGACACTGGTTAGACCACAGCTGGAGCATTGGGCAGAGTTCTGGGTGCCACATTCTAGGAAAGATGTGAACACATTGGAGAGAGTGTAGAAGAGGTTTACAAGGATGAGGAAGGAGAAACGTCAGCTCTAAAGATAGATCCGAAACACTGGCCCCGTTTCCCTTGGAGGGGAGAAGGCTAAGAGGAGATTTGATCGAGATGTTCAAAATCATGAGGGGGCTGGACAGAGTGGAGAAGGTGAACCATTTCCCACTCATAAAAGGATCCAGAACCAGAAGGCATCGATTGAAAGCGATTTGCAAAAGAAGCAAATGCAATGTTTGTATTCAAATATTCAATGTGCAGGTGTATGGGGAAAAGGCAGAGCAATGACACTGGCTCATTTGGAGAGCCGGTGCAGACATGATGAGTCAAATGGCCTCCTCCTGTGCCACACCGATTCATCTACCAAAAACGGGTTAACTTTTGGACCAACTGAAATTTATTTCCTCACCCACTTTCCATTAATCTTGGCCTCATTGAACCAAACCATCCAGAGCTAAGCTTTTATTCCACATATTTCTATATCTGTAACATTGTCTGACTCTCCCTATATCAGTCCATCTGCCTCAAAAAGCTTCCTTCAAAACCCTTTGTCACCTGTAACCTGACCATTACAATGCTCTCCTGGTTAGCTTTTCATCCTCTACCCTGTATAAACTTCAGCTTGTAAAATCCTGCTGTGTGCATTCTATCCAGCAGCAAGTTCCACTCACCCATTGTTCCTGATCTTGCTGATCTCCCAATGCTGTCAAATTCTTATCCAAGTCTTCAAATCCCTTCATTGCCTCAACTTTCCCCATTTTTGTAACCTATCTCCTCATGAAATCTACTGTTTTGTGCCTTTTTTGTCCCATTATCCATTCAGTCACCGACAGTCTAGACTGTGGAATTGGCACTCTAAGTCTCTCCATCTTTCTATCTCCTTATATCTTATCTTTGATTAAGCTTCTAACCACCCCATCTAATTGTCCCTTCTTTCGCAAGGTATCCATTTTCCTCCTGCCTCCATGAACCACCTTCAAACAAGTTCCACGTTAAAGATGCTATATGAATAGTTGTTATCTGTCTCAGTGTACTAGCTTGTAGTTGTCAATAAAATGTTATAATCATAGATTACCAGCCTGTTTTAAAAACTACAATTGGCCACAATCAAGGGGGATTGTAAAACATTTTTTTTGATTGTATGGTAGATACAGAGCATCATTATAACAGACTTTACCACAGGGTGTAAATGCATATTCACATCCATGACTGGTCATATGAGGTATTCTCTGCATCATGCTCTCTACAGAGCAGAAATGAGAAATCTTACCATACCATTACCACGCAACATTGCTTCAGTTGTATAGAAGCTTGGTTAGACCGCACCTGGAGTCCTGTGTGCAGGTTTGGTCCCCTTCCCTCAGAAAGGATATTATTGCCATAGAGGAAATGCAACTAAGGTTCACTAAGGACTTGTTCCGGGGATGGTGAGGCTGTCCTATGAAGAAAGGTTGGGGAAACTGGGTTTCTCGAGGTTTGAAGAATGAGGGGTGATTTCACTGAAACCTACAAAAGACTGAAAGGAATAGACAGGGTAGATGCAGGTAAGATGTTTCCCCTGGTTGGGAAGTCTAGAACCAGGGGACACAATTTCAGAATAAGGGGGAAGCCACTTTGGACCAAGATGAGGAGAAATGTCTTCACTCAGAGGGTTGTGAGGCTTTGGAATTCTCGACCCCAGAGGGCCATGGACGCTCGCTCAATGAGTATATTTAAGGCACAGATTGATAGTTTTCTGATTAACAATAAGGTAAAGGGTTGTGGGGACAGTGTGGGTAAGTGTTGGATCAGCCATGAACTTATTGAATGGCAGAGCAGGTTGAATGGCCTTCATCGGTTCCTATGTTCCTATGAATACCTACAAAAGGAGAAGCAAGTACTTGTTCATCATCCTGAGTAAACCAGCATGTTGAACACTAGAGCGCAGGGGGTGAAACAGGCCCAGGGCGTCTCAAGCTGCTTTGAGGATTATACACTTAGCATTTTTGAATTATTCTTATGGTTCAACTTTTCAGTCACCCGATGACATGTGGACATTGGCAATGGAAAGCAGCACCTAGTTGATCTTTGAGGCATCACAGCAGAGCCCAACCTTGTTCTCACATTCTGGAGGGAATAGCTAGATATCAAGCAGGAATGGCAAGTTGGCCAATATTCTCCTATTCTGATGACTCAGAGGCCAATTCCATGATTCCAACTACCAGCCCAACGAAGATCAGCCAACCCATACAGCACAGAAATTGCACCTGGGGCCTGGGAGGGATTGCTGCTCACTGGACAAACTTGCTAACTCATCAGGGAGTACCTTGATGTATAACTGATAATGGCTATGTGAATAATCCAATAGATAACACAGCCAAAGGAAAAGAAACAAACAACTTTTCTAAGTATAACAAATAAAATGAATAGTGGTTTGACGGAGAATTTCATAATTAACACAGACAAATTTTGCTTTCAGAGCTAATATTTGTGC
The DNA here is from genome assembly GCF_017639515.1 of Carcharodon carcharias. NCBI lineage: Eukaryota > Metazoa > Chordata > Chondrichthyes > Lamniformes > Lamnidae > Carcharodon > Carcharodon carcharias. Next base: position 557,253 of record NW_024470889.1, read on the forward strand.
ACGCTCTGGATGGACTATGAGCCCTGGTACAAACAGATGTATAAAACGTAAGTATAATAGCTAAGGTATGATGCTGGATATTTAATTTTAGCAACAATTGACGTCAGCAGCACACTATGAATACTTGCTGCAACTACAATTCATCTTTCCATAACTTTCAATACCTCTATCTCTCTCTCTCTCGCCCTCAAACTTCTCTCTCTCTCATTCCCTCAAACACTTTCTCTCTCTCTCTCTCTTTCTCTCACGCCATCAAGCCTTTACTCTCACTCTCATGCCCTCAAACCCTCTCTCTCTCACTCCCGCCCTCCAACCCTGTGACTATCTCTCAAGCCCTCAAGCCCTCTCTCCCACAAGCCCTCAAATCTCTATCTCCCTCTTTCATGCCCTCAAATTCTCCCTCTTTCTCATATGCTTCTCCAATCCTGTGACTCTCTCCTCTCAACCCCCAAACACGCTCCGTCTCAAGCCTTCAAATCCTCTTTCTCCCCCTCTCATGCCCTCAAAATCTCTCTCACACACTCATACCATCTCACTCCCTCACCCTCAAACCCTCTCTCTAATGCCCTCAAACCCTCTCTCTCTCATGCCCTCAAACCCTCTCTCTCACACGCCCTCTAACCCTCTGTCTCACTACCTCAAACCCAACCTCTCTCTCTCTCACCCTCAAACCCTCCCTCCCTTTCTCTCTCTCATGTCCTCAAACCCCCTCTATCACACCCTCAAAACCTCTCCCTGCCAATCACGCCCTCCAATCCTGTGCCTCTCTCTCTCCAGCCCTCTCTCCCTCTCTCTCTCCCTCTCTCTCAAGCCCTCAAACCCGCCCCCTCTCTCTCTAGCCATAAAACCCTCTCTCTCTGACTCCCTCAAACTCTCTCTCCCTCTCTCAAGCCCTCAAACCCTCCCCTCTCTCACCATAAAACCCACTCTCTCTGACTCCCTCAAATCCTCTCTCTCTCTCTGATGCCCTCAAACCCTCACTCTCACGCCCTCCAACCCACTCCCTCTCTCACACCCTGAAACTCTCTCTCTCTGCCATGCCCACAAACCCTCTCTCCCTCACATGCCCTCAAACCCTCTTTCTCTCTCTCATGCCCTCAAACCATCTCTCTCATGCCCAAACCCACTCTCTCTCCTTCACGCCCTGATGCCCTCTCCCATACACCCTCAAATCCTTTCTCTCATTCTCACACCCACAAACCCTCTCTCTCTCTCACACCCACAAACCCTCTCTCTCTCTCAGGTCCTCCAAACCTCCTCATCTCTGTCTCATATCCTGAAACACTCTATCTCAAGCCTTCAAACCACCGTATCTCTCTCTCGCCCTCTAAATCTGTCTCTCAGGGCCTCAAACCTCCTCTTTGTCTCTTTCTCAAGCCTTCAAACCCTCTCTCATGACCTCAAACCTTCTCTCTCTCTCTCATGCCCTCGAACCCTGTGCCCCTCTCCAGCCCTCAAAACTTCTCTCTCTCAAGACCTCAAACCCTCTATCTCTCCCACGCCCTTGAACACTCTCTCTTTCTCTCATGCCCTTGAACCCTCCCTCTCTTTCTCACACCCTCAAACCCTTTCTGATGCCCTCAAACTCTGTCTCTCCCCCTTTTTCTCTCTCTCACGTCCTCAAACCCTCTCTCTCTCACATGCCCACAAACCCGCTCTCTCTCACATGCCCTCAAACCATCTCTCTTTCTCTCACGCCTTCAAACCATCTCCCTCTCTCCTGCCTTAAACTCTCTCTCACGCCTTTGAACCCTCTCTCTCACGCCTTTGAACCCTCTCTCTCTCTCTCATGCCTTCCGCCCATCTCTGTCCCTCTCTCATGTATTCAAACTGTCTCTCTCTCTCTCTCATGCCCTCAAGCCCTCTCTGATGCCCTCAAACCCTCCCTGTCACTCTCTGTCTCTCTCTCTCTCAGGTCCTGAAATGCTCTCGCTCTCTCACCCTCAAACCCCCCTCTCTCTCACGCCTTCCAACACTCTCTCTCTTTCTCTCTCTCTCTCTCTCTCACACCCTAAAACTCTCTCACTCTCTCACGCCCTCAAAAGGCATCTCTTTCTCGCATGGCCTCAAACCCTCTCACTATCCCTCATGCCCTCAAACCCTCTCTCTCTCTCATGCCCTCAAACCCTCTCTCTCTCTCTCACACGCCCTCCAACCCTCCATCTCTCTCTTTCACACCATCAAACCCTCTCTCTCTCAAGCATTCAATACCTCTATCTCTCTCTCTCACCATCAAACTTCTCTCTCTCAGTCCCTCAAACACTTTCTCTCTTTCTCTCATGTCCTCAAACCCTCCATCTCTCCCTTTCACACCCTCAAATCCTCGCTCTCTTTTTCTCAGGCCCTGAAATTCTCTCCCTCTCATGCCCTATTACCCTTCCTCTATCTCTCTCACGTCCTCAAACCCTGTCCATCACACCCTCAAAACCTCTCTCTGTCTATCATGCCCTCCAATCCTGTGCCTCTCTCTCTCAAGCCCTCAAACCCTCCCCCTCTCACTCAAGCCCACAAATCCTCCCTCTCTCTCGCCATTAAACCCTCTCTCTCTGATGGCCTCAAATCCTCTCTCTCTGACACCCTCAAACATTCTCCCTCTCTCTCATGCCCTGAAACACTCTCTTTCTCCCACGCCCACAAACCCTCTCTCTCTCACATGCCCTGCAACCCTCTCTCACTCCCACGCCCTCAAACCCTCTCTCTTTCGCCCACACCCTCAAACCGTCTGGCTCTCTCTTACGGCCTTAAACCCTCGCTCTCTCTCTCTCTCTCTCTCTCTCATGCTCCAGTCCCTCTCTCTCAACCCCTCGAGCCCTCTTTCTCACTCTCCCGCCTTCCGACTTCATTTGTCTCTCTCTCTCACACTCAAAAAACCTCTTTCACCCTCACCCACCCTCAAACCCTCTCTCACCCTCACCCATCCTCAAACCCTCTCTCACCCTCACCCACCCTCAAACTCTCTCTCACCCTCACCCACCCTCAAACCCTCTCTCAACCTCACCCACCCTCAAACCCTCTCTCATACTCACCCACCCTCAAACCCTCTCTCATACCCTCAAACACTCTCTCTTTCTCATTCACGCCCTCAACCCCCCTCTCTCTCACACCCTCCAACCCTGTGCCTCTCTCTCTCAAACCCTCTCTTTCTCTCATGCCCTCTTACCCTCCATCTCACTCTCATGCCCTCAAACCCACTCTCTCTCTCACACGCCCTCAAACCCTCCATCCCTCACGCCCTCAAACCCTCCCTCTCTTACATGCCCTGACATCCTTTATCTCTTTAACTCACGCCCTCAAAACCTCTCTCTCTCTCCCTCTCTCAGGTCCTCCAACTCTCTCTCACGCCAACCCCCCCCCTCGCTTTCACGCCCTGAAACTCTTTCTCTCAAGTGTTCAAACACTCTATCCCTCTCTCACGCCCTCAAATCTTCTCTCTCTCTCACGCCGTCCAACCCTGTCTCTCTCTCATACAACCTGAAAACATCTCTCTCTCTCATGGCCTCTTAACCTCCCTCTCACTCTCGTGCCCTCAAATCCTATCTCTGTCTCTCTCTCTCTCTCACGTCCTTAAACCTCTCCCTCAGGCCCTCACACCATCTCTGTCTATCTAACGGCCTCAACCCCTCTCTCTCTCTCTCTCTCTCAAACCCAAACCCCCCTCTCTCGCTTTCACGGCCTGAATCCCTCTTTCTTTCTCTCACCCACAACACTCTCTCTCTCTCTTTGACCCCCTAAAACCCTCATTCTCTCTATCTTTCCCTCACACCCACTAAAACTGCTCTCTCTCTCACGCCCTCCAACCCTCAGTCCCTCTCTCTCGCACATCCTCAAAACTTCACTCTCTCTCTCTCTCATGCCCTCAAAACCTCTTTCTATCTCTAACAGGCTCAAACTAACTCTCTCTTTCTCTCATGCCCTCAATCTTTCTTCCTCTCTCTCACGGCCTCAAACCCTCTCTCTCTCTCTCTCTCAAGCCTTTAAAACCTCTCTCTCTCGCCCTCAAACACTTTCTCTCTCTCTCCCTCTCTCATGCCATCAAGCCTTTCTTCTCACTCTCAGGCCCTCAACTCCACTCTCTCTCTCACCCTCCATCCCTCTCTCTCTCTTTCTCACACCCTCAAACCGTCTATCTCTCACATGCTCTCAAACCCTCTCTCCCTCCCTCTCAAGCCCTCAAACCCTCCCTCTCTCTCTGCCCATTAAACCCTCTCTATCTGATGCCCTCAAATCCTCCCTCTCTCTCACGCCCTCCAACCCTTTCCTCTCTCTCACACCCTCAAACCTTCTCTCTCTAAAGCCTTCATACCTTCGGTCTCTCTCTCTCCCATGGCCAGAAACCCTCTCTCTCTGAGGCCGTCACACTCTCACGCCCTCCAACCCCCATCTCTGTTTCACACACTCAAACCCTCCCTCTCTCTTTCTCCGGCCCTGAAATGCTCTCTCTCTCGAAATCAAATCCTCTCACTCTCATGCCCTCAACCGCTCTCCTTCTCTCATGCCCTCTTACCCTCCCTCTCTCTCTCATGCCCTCAACCGCTCTCCTTCTCTCCTTCTCTCATGACCTCTTACCCTCCCTCTCACTCTCATGCCCTCAAACCCTCTATCTCTCTCTCACATCCTCAAACCCTCTCTCTGTCTATCATTACTGTGCCTCTATCTCTCAAGCGCTCAAACACTCTCTCTCCCTCTCTCTCAAGCTCACAAATCCTCCCTCTCTCGCCATTAAACCCTCTCTGATGGCCTCAAATCCTCTCTCTCTGACGCCCTCAATCCCTCACTGTCTCTCATGCCCTCCAACATTCTCCCTCTCTCTCACACCCTGAAACTCTCTCTCTCAAGCCTTCAAACCCTCTATCTCTCCCACGCCCACAAACCCTCTATCGCTCACATGTTTTCAAACCCCCTCTCTCTCTCTCTCTCTCTCTCCCACCCTCAAACCATCTGCCTCTCTCTTACGGCCTTAAAGCCTCGCTCTCTCTCTCTCATGAACTCAGTCCCTCTCTCTCAACCCTTCAAGCCCTCTTTCTCACTCTCATGACTTCAAACTGTCTCTCTCTCACACTCTCAAACTCTCTCTCACACACCCACAAACCCTCTCTTACACTCACTCATGCCCTCAAACCCTCTCTCTTTCTCTTATACCCTCAAATCCTCTTTCTCTCTCTCTCACCACCTCTAACTCTATCTATCTCTTTCAAGCCTTCAAACTCTCTGTCTCTCTCTCACCCTGAAAACCTCTTTCTCTCACACCCTCAAACCCTCTCTCCCCCTCATACCCCCAAACCCGCTCTCTCTCTCAAGCCCTCAAAGCCTCTCTCTCTTATGCCCTGAAACATTCTCTCTCACTCATCATCAAATGCTCTTTCTCTCATGCCCTCTTACCCTCTGACTCAGTCTCATGCCCTCAAACCCATGCTCTCTCTCTCTCTCTCTCTCTCACACACGCCCTCAAACCCTCTCGCTCTCTCTCACGCCCAAACATCCCTCTCTCACTTTCATGCCCTGAAGCCCTCCCACACATGCCCTGAAATCCTCTCTCTCTCTCTCATGCTCTCAAAACCTCTTTCTATCTCTCATGCCCTCAATCGTTTTCTCTCTCACACTCTGACTCACACCATCAAGCCTTTGCTCTCACACTCAGGCCCTCAAACCGTCTCTCTCTCACTTTCTCTCACACCCTGAAACCCACTCTCTCTCACACTCTTAAACCTTCTCTCTCTCTCTCTCTCTCATGCCCTGAAACCCTCTCTCTCCCTCTCATGCCCTGAAACCCTCTCTCTCCCTCTCGCACCCTCAAACCCTCTCTCTGTCTCTCTGAGGCCCTCAAAACTTCTCTTTCTCTCAAGCCTCAGTAGCTCTCTCTTGCCCTCAAAACTTCTCTCTCACACGCTCAAATCCCCTCTCTCTCTCACACCATCAAAGCCTCTCTCTTTCTCTCTCACCCTCAATCTGTCTCCCTCTCTCATGCCCTCCAACCCTCTCTCTCTCTCTCTCTCTCTCTCTCCTCACCTCAAATCCTTATTCTCTCTCTTCCCATGCCCTCAAACCCTCTCTCTCATGTCCCCAACCCCCTCTCTCCCTCAAAACCTCTTTCTCACACCTTCAAACCACTCTCACTCTCACACCCTCAAACTCTCTCTCACTCACGCCCACAGACCTCTCTCTCTCTCACGTTCTCAGACCCTCTCTCTCTCTCTTTCTCTCTGAGGCCCTCAAATCTTCTCTCTCTCAAGTCTTCCAACCTCTCCCTCTCTCTCATGCCCTCAAACCCTCTCTCTCTCTCTCTCACGCCCTCCAACCCTCTGTGTGTGTCTCTCTCTCTTCCACACCTTCAAAACATCTATTTCTCTCTCTCATGCCCTGAAACCCTCTCTATCTCTCTCTCTCTCTCTCTCATGACCTCAACCCATCTCTTTCTCTCATGGTCTCAAACCCTCTCTCTCTCCTCACCTCAAACCCACTCTCTCTCTCATGCCATGAAATCCTCTCTCTCTCGTGCCCTCTAAACCTCTCTCTGTCTCTCACGCTCTCAAACGCGCTCTCCCACACATGCAGAAACCCTCTCTCTCTCTCTCTCTCTCTTCCACACACACCCTCACCCCCACTCACAAACACACTCTCAAAACCTCTCTCTCCCTCTCATGCTCTCAGACCCTCTCTTTCTCTTTCACGCCCTCAAACCCTCTCTCTCCCTCACCCTCAAATCCTCTCTGTCTCTCTCAAGCTCTTGAACCCTCTCTTTCTCCTGTCCTCAAACCCTCTCTCACTCTCTTACATACACCCTCACCCTCTCTCTCTGTAACACACACAAGCCCTCACCTCTCCCTCTCTCATGCCGTTACACTCTCTCTCTCCCTCTCTCTCACACTGGCCCTCACCCACTCTCTCTCAGATACGTGCCCTCTCTCTCCCTCCCTTCTCTCTCTTCTCTGCCTCTCTCGATCTCTCTCTCACTCCTGCCCCTCACCTCTCGCTCTCTCTCTCTTTTCTCTCCCTCTCTGTCTTCTCTCTCCCTTTCTCTCCTCCCTCCCTCCCTCTCTCTCTCTCAAGACCTCAAATCCTCTATCTCTCCCACGCCCTTGAACACTCCCTCTTTCTCTCATGCCCTTTAACCCTCCCTCTCTTTCTCACACCCTCAAACCCTTTCTGATGCCCTCAAACTCTGTCTCTCTCTCAGGTCCTCAAACCCTCTATCTCTCTCTCCACTGCCCACAAACCCTCTCTCTCTCACATGCCCTCAAACCATCTCTCTTTCTCTCACGCCTTCAAACCATCTCCGTCTCTCCTGCCTTTAACTCTCTCTCTCATGCCCTCAATCCCTCTCTCACGCCTTTGAACCCTCTCTCTCATGCCTTCCGCCCATCTCTGTCCCTCTCTCATGTATTCAAACTGTCTCTCTCTCTGTCAAACCCTCCAACCCTCTGTCACTCTCTCGCAAACCGTCAAAACCTCTCTGTCTCTCTCATGCCCTAAAACTCTCTCACCCGCTCTCACACCCTCAAAAGGCCTCTCTTTCTCGCATGGCCTCAAACCCTCTCACTATCCCTCATGCCCTCAAACCCTCTCACTATCACTCATGCCCTCAAACCCTCTCTCTCTCATGCCCTCAAACCCTCTCTCTCTCTCACACGCCCTCCAACCCTCCATCTCTCTCTTTCACACCATCAAACCCTGTCTCTCTCAAGCCTGCAATACCTCTATCTCTCTCTCTCGCCCTCAAACTTCTCTCTCTCTCATTTCCTCAAACACTTTCTCTCAGACCCTCAAACCCTCTCCCTTTCTCTCTCACACCCTCAAACCCTATCTCTCCCTCTCATGCCCTCCAACACACGATCTCTCTCTCTCACACCCTCAGATCTTCTCTCTCTCATGCCCTCAAATCCTGTGCTCCTCTCCAGCCCTCAAAACTTCTCTCTCTCTCATGCCGTTACCCTCCCTCTCTCTCTCATGCTTTCAAACCCTCTCTGTCTCTCTGTTTCACACAAGTCCTCAAACCCTCCATCTCTCCCTTTCACACCCTCAAATCCTCGCTCTCTTTTTCTCAGGCCCTGAAATTCTCTCCCTCTCATGCCCTATTACCCTTCCTCTATCTCTCTCACGTCCTCAAACCCTGTCCATCACACCCTCAAAACCTCTCTCTGTCTATCATGCCCTCCAATCCTGTGCCTCTCTCTCTCAAGCCCTCAAACCCTCCCCCTCTCACTCAAGCCCACAAATCCTCCCTCTCTCTCGCCATTAAACCCTCTCTCTCTGATGGCCTCAAATCCTCTCTCTCTGACTCCCTCAAACATTCTCCCTCTCTCTCATGCCCTGAAACACTCTCTTTCTCCCACGCCCACAAACCCTCTCTCTCTCACATGCCCTGCAACCCTCTCTCACTCCCACGCCCTCAAACCCTCTCTCTTTCGCCCACACCCTCAAACCGTCTGGCTCTCTCTTACGGCCTTAAACCCTCGCTCTCTCTCTCTCTCTCTCTCTCATGCTCCAGTCCCTCTCTCTCAACCCCTCGAGCCCTCTTTCTCACTCTCCCGCCTTCCGACTTCATTTGTCTCTCTCTCTCACACTCAAAAAACCTCTTTCACCCTCACCCACCCTCAAACCCTCTCTCACCCTCACCCATCCTCAAACCCTCTCTCACCCTCACCCACCCTCAAACCCTCTCTCACCCTCACCCACCCTCAAACCCTCTCTCAACCTCATCCACCCTCAAACCCTCTCTCATCCTCACCCACCCTCAAACCCTCTCTCATACCCTCAAACACTCTCTCTTTCTCATTCACGCCCTCAACCCGCCTCTCTTTCTCTCACACCCTCCAACCCTGTGCCTCTCTCTCTCAAACCCTCTCTTTCTCTCATGCCCTCTTACCCTCCATCTCACTCTCATGCCCTCAAACCCACTCTCTCTCACACGCCCTCAAACCCTCCATCCCTCACGTCCTCAAACCCTCCCTCTCTTACATGCCCTGAGATCCTTTATCTCTTTAACTCACGCCCTCAAAACCTCTCTCTCTCTCTCCCTCTCTCAGGTCCTCCAACTCTCTCTCTCTCACGCCAACCCCCCCCCTCGCTTTCACGCCCTGAAACTCTCTCTCTCAAGTATTCAAACACTCTATCCCTCTCTCACGCCCTCAAATCTTCTCTCTCTTTCACGCCGTCCAACCCTGTCTCTCTCTCATACAACCTGAAAACCTCTCTCTCTCTCATGGCCTCTTAAACTCCCTCTCACTCTCGTGCCCTCAAGTCCTTTCTCTGTCTCTCTCTCTCACGTCCTTAAACCTCTCCCTCAGGCCCTCACACCATCTCTGTCTATCTAACGGCCTCAACCCCTCTCTCTCTCTCTCTCACACCCAAACCCCCCTCTCTCGCTTTCACAGCCTGAATCCCTCTTTCTTTCTCTCACCCACAACACTCTCTCTCTCTGTGACCCCCTAAAACCCTCATTCTCTCTATCTTTCCCTCACACCCACTAAAACTGCTCTCTCTCTCACGCCCTCCAACCCTTAGTCCCTCTCTCTCGCACACCCTCAAAACCTCACTCTCTCTCTCTCTCTCATGCCCTCAAAACCTCTTTCTATCTCTAACAGGCTCAAACTAACTCTCTCTTTCTCTCATGCCCCCAATCTGTCTTCCTCTCTCTCACGGCCTCAAACCCTCTCTCTCTCTCTCTCTCAAGCCCTTAAAACCTCTCTCTCTCGCCCTCAAACACTTTCTCTCTCTCTCTCTCATGCCATCAAGCCTTTCTTCTCACTCTCAGGCCCTCAACTCCACTCTCTCGCCCTCCATCCCTCTCTCTTTCTCACACCCTCAAACCGTCTATCTCTCACTCTCTCTCATGCTCTCAAACCCTCTCTCCCTCCCTCTCAAGCCCTCAAACCCTCCCTCTCTCTCTGCCCATTAAACCCTCTCTATCTGATGCCCTCCAACCCTCTCCTCTCTCTCGCACCCTCAAACCTTCTCTCTCTCTAAAGCCTTCATACCCTCTGTCTCTCTCTCTCCCATGGCCAGAAACCCTCTCTCTCTGAGGCCGTCACACTCTCACGCCCTCCAACCCCCATCTCTCTTTCACACACTTAAACCCTCCCTCTCTCTTTCTCCGGCCCTGAAATGCTCTCTCTCTCTCTCGAAATCAAATCCTCTCACTCTCATGCCCTCAACCGCTCTCCTTCTCTCATGCCCTCTTACCCTCCCTCTCTCTCTCATGCCCTCAACCGCTCTCCTCTCCTCCTTTCATGCCCTCTTACCCTCCCTCTCACTGTCATGCCCTCTTACCCTCCCTCTCACTGTCATGCCCTCAAACCCTCTATCTCTCTCTCTCACTTCCTCAAACCCTCTCTCTGTCTATCATTACTGTGCCTCTATCTCTCAAGCGCTCAAACACTCTCTCTTCCTCTCTCTCAAGCTCACAAATCCTCCCTCTCTTGCCATTAAACCCTCTCTCTCTGATGGCCTCAAATCCTCTCTCTCTGACGCCCTCAAACCCTCACTGTCTCTCACGCCCTCCAACATTCTCCCTCTCTCTCACACCCTGAAACTCTCTCTCTCAAGCCTTCAAACCCTCTATCTCTCCTACGCCCACAAACCCTCTATTGCTCACATGTTTTCAAACCCTCTCTCTCTCTCTCTCTCTCTCTCCCACCCTCAAACCATCTGCCTCTCTCTTACGGCCTTAAAGCCTCGCTCTCTCTCTCTCATGATCTCAGTCCCTCTCTCTCAACCCTTCGAGCCCTCTTTCTCACTCTCATGACTTCAAACTGTCTCTCTCTCTCACACTCTCAAACTCTCTCTCGCACACCCACAAACCCTCTCTTACACTCACTCATGCCCTCAAACCCTCTCTCTTTCTCTTATACCCTCAAATCCTCTTTCTCTCTCTCTCACCACCTCTAACTCTATCTATCTCTTTCAAGCCTTCAAACTCTCTGTCTCTCTCTCACCCTGAAAACCTCTTTCTCTCACACCCTCAAACCCTCTCTCCCCCTCATACCCCCAAACACACTCTCTCCTCCAAGCCCTCAGACCCTCTCTCTCTTACGCTCTGAAACATTCTCTCTCACTCATCATCAAATGCTCTCTCTCTCATGCCCTCTTACCCTCCGAGTCAGTCTCATGCCCTCAAACCCACGTTCTCTCTCTCTCTCTCACACACGCCCTCAAACCCTCTCGCTTTCTCTCACGCCCAAACACCCCTCTCTCGCTTTCATGCCCTGAAGCCCTCTCTCACATGCCCTGAAATCCTCATTCTATCTCTAACACCCTCGAACCAACTCTCTCTCTCTCACGCCCTCAATCTGTCTTCCTCTCTCTCACGGCCTCAAAACCTCTCTCTCTCTCATGCCCTCTTACCCTCCGACTCAGTCTCATGCCCTCAAACCCACGTTCTCTCTCTCTCTCTCACACACGCCCTCAAACCCTCTCGCTCTCTCTTACGCCCAAACACCTCTCTCTCGCTTTCATGCCCTGAAGCCCTCTCTCACATGCCCTGAAATCCTCATTCTATCTCTAACACCCTCGAACCAACTCTCTCTCTCTCACGCCCTCAATCTGTCTTCCTCTCTCTCACGCCCAGAAACCCTCTCTCTCTCATTCTCACACCCTCTGTCTCTCTCACACCCTCGAAACCTCTCAATCTCTCACGCCCACAAAGCTTGTCTCTCTCTCTCATGCCCTCAAACCCTCTCTCTGTCTCTCTCAAACCCTCCAACCTTCTTTCTCTCTCTCTCTCACGCCCGCAATTCCTTTCTCTCTCTCTCTCTCATGCCCTCAAATTCTCTCTCTCTTTCTCACAACCTCAAATCACCTCTCTCTCTTTGATGCCCTCAAACCCTCTCTCTCTCTCTCTCAGGTGCTCCAACCCTCTCCCTCTCTCTCACACCCTGAAACTCTCTCTCAAGCCTTCAAACCCTCTATCTCTATCTCGCCCTCAAACCTTCTCTCTCTCTATCTCATGCCCACAAAATCTTTCTCTCTCTCACGTCCTCCAACCCTCTGCCTCTCTCTCTCACACACCCTTAAGACCACTCTCTCTCTCCCGGCCAGAGAACCTCTCTCTCTCACAACCTTTCTCTCTCTCTCTCATACCCTCAAAACCTCTTTCTCTCTCTCATGCCCTCAAAGCCTCTCTCTCTCTCTCGCCCTCAAACACTCTCTCTCTCTCTCGCCCTAAAACCCTCTATCTCTCCCATGCCCTCAAACCCCCTCTCTCTGTATCCCTCAAGCTTTCAAAACCTGTTTCTCTCTCTCATGCCCTCAATCGTTTTCTCTCTCACACTCTGACTCACACCATCAAGCCTTTGCTCTCACACTCAGGCCCTCAAACTGTCTCTCTCTCACCCTCTCTCATGCCCTCGAACCCTCTCTCTCTCACACCCTGAAACCCTCTCTCTCTCACACCCTGAAACCCACTCTCTCTCACACCCTTAAACCTTCTCACTCTCTGTCTCTCTCTCTCATGCCCTGAAACCCTCTCTCTCCCTCTCATGCCCTGAAACCCTCTCTCTCCCACTCGCACCTTCAAACCCTCTCTCTGTCTCTCTGAGGCTCTCAAAACTTCTCTCTTTCTCTCAAGCCTCAGTAGCTCTCTCTTGCCCTCAAAACTTCTCTCTCACACGCTCAAATCCCCTCTCTCTCTCACACCATCAAAGCCTCTCTCTTTCTCTCTCACCCTCAATCTGTCTCCCTCTCTCTCATGCCCTCAAACCCTCTCTCTCTCTCACACCCTCAAAACATCTCTTTCTCTCTCTCACGGTCTCAAATCCACACTCTCTCATATGCCCTCAAACCCTCTCTCTCTCATGCCCTCAACCTATCTCTTTCTCTCATGAACTCAAATCATCTCTCTGTCTCTCACACCCACAAATGCTCTCCCTCACTCTCTCAGGCCCTCAAAGCATCTCTCTCTCTCATGCCCTCCAACCCTCTGTCTCTCTCTCTCTCTCTCTCCTCACCTCAAATCCTTATTCTCTCTCTCCCATGCCCTCAAACCCTCTCTCTCATGTCCCCAACCCCCTCTCTCCTTCAAAACCTCTTTCTCACACCTTCAAACCACTCTCACTCTCACACCTCAAACTTTCTCTCACTCACGCCCACAGACCTCTCCCTCTCTCTCTCTCTCACGTTCTCAGACACTCTCTCTCTCTCTCTCTCACTCTCTCTCTCATGACCTCAACCCATCTCTTTCTCTCACGGTCTCAAACCCTCTCTCTCTCCTCACCTCAAACCCACTCTCTCTCTCATGCCATGAAATCCTCTCTCTCTCGTGCCCTCTAAACCTCCCTCTGTCTCTCACGCTCTCAAACACGCTCTCCCACACATGCAGAAACCCTCTCTCTCTCTTCCACACACACCCTCACCCCCTCTCACAAACACACTCTCAAAACCTCTCTCTCCCTCTCACGCTCTCAGACCCTCTCTTTCTCTTTCACGCCCTCAAACCCTCTCTCTCTCTCTCACCCTCAAATCCTCTCTGTCTCTCTCAAGCCCTTGAACCCTCTCTTTCTCCTGTCCTCAAACCCTCTCTCACTCTCTTACATACACCCTCACCCTCTCTCTCTGTAACACACACAAGCCCTCACCTCTCCCTCTCTCTCTCTCATGCCGTTACACTCTCTCCCTATCTCTCACACTGGCCCTCACCCACTCTCTCTCAGACACATGCCCTCTCTCTCCCTCCCTTCTCTCTCTTCTCTGCCTCTCTCGATCTCTCTCTCACTCCTGCCCCTCTCCTCTCGCTCTCTCTCTTCTCTCTCCCTCTCTGTCTTCTCTCTCCCTCTCTCTCCTCCCTCCCTCTCTCACTCTCTCAAGACCTCAAATCCTCTATCTCTCCCACGCCCTTGAACACTCCCTCTTTCTCTCATGCCCTTTAACCCTCCCTCTCTTTCTCACACCCTCAAACCCTTTCTGATGCCCTCAAACTCTGTCTCTCTCTCAGGTCCTCAAACCCTCTATCTCTCTCTCCACTGCCCACAAACCCTCTCTCTCTCACATGCCCTCAAACCATCTCCCTCTCTCCTACCTTAAATTCTCTCTCTCATGCCCTCAATCCCTGTCTCACGCCTTTGAACCCTCTCTCTCATGCCTTCCGCCCATCTCTGTCCCTGTCTCATGTATTCAAACTGTCTCTCTCTCTGTCACACCATCCAACCCTCTGTCTTTCTCTCGCAAACCCTCAAAACCTCTCTCTCTCACTCTCTCTCACACCCTCAAAAGGCCTCTCTTTCTCGCATGGCCTCAAACCCTCTCACTATCCCTCATGCCCTCAAACCCTCTCTCTCTCATGCCCTCAAACCCTCTCTCTCTCTCTCACACGCCCTCCAACCCTCCATCTCTCTCTTTCACACCATCAAACCCTGTCTCTCTCAAGCCTTCAATACCTCTATCTCTCTCTCTCACCCTCAAACTTCTCTCTCTCTCATTCCCTCAAACACTTTCTCTCAGACCCTCAAACCCTCTCCCTTTCTCTCTCACACCCTCAAACCCTATCTCTCCCTCTCATGCCCTCCAACACACGATCTCTCTCTCTCATACCCTCAGATCTTCTCTCTCTCATGCCCTCGAATCCTGTGCTCCTCTCCAGCCCTCAAAACTTCTCTCTCTCTCATGCCATTACCCTCTATCTCTCTCTCACGCTTTCAAACCCTCTCTCTCTCTCTCTCATGCCCTCAAACCCTCCACCTCTCTCTCAAGCCCACAAATCCTCCCTCTCTCTCGCCATTAAACCCTCTCTCTGATGGCCTCAAATCCTCTCTCTCAGACACCCTCAAACATTCTCCCTCTCTCTCATGCCCTGAAACTCTCTCTGTCTCTCTCACGCCCTGAAACTCTCTTTCTCTCACGCCCTCAAACCCTTTCTCTTTCGCCCACACCCTCAAACCGTCTGCCTCTCTCTTATGGCCTTAAACCCTCGCTCTCTCTCTCTCTCTCTCTCTCATGCTCTCAGTCCCTCTCTCTCAACCCTTCGAGCCCTCTTTCTCTCTCTCCCGCCTTCCGACTTCATTTGTCCCTCTCTCTCTCACACTCACAAACCCTCTTTCACCCTCACCCACCCTCAAACCCTCTCTCACCCTCACCCACCCTCAAACCCTCTCTCACCCTCACCCACCCTCAAACCCTCTCTCACCCTCACCCACCCTCAAACCCTCTCTCATACCCTCAAACACTCTCTTTCTCATTCACGCCCTGAACCCCCCTCTCTTTCTCTCATGCCCTCCAACCCTGTGCCTCTCTCTCAAGCCCTCAAACCCTCTCTTTCTCTCATGCCCTCTTACCCTCCGTCTCATTCTCATGCCCTCAAACCCACTCTCTCACACGTCCTCAAACCCTCCCTCCCGCCGTCACACCATCCCTCCCTCCCTCAGGCCCTCACACCCTCCCTCAGGCCCTCACACCCTCCCTCCCTCTCCCCCTTTCCTGCTCCCTCCCTCCCACACCCTCTCCCTCTCTGTCCCTCTCCCTCCCTCCCTCTCTCTCTCTCTCCCTCCCTCCCTCTCTCTCTCTCCTTCCCTCCCTCACTCCCTCTCATTCTCCCTTCCTCTCCCTCCCACTCCCACCCTCCATTTACCTCTCCCTCCCTCTCAATCCCTCTCCTTCTCTCCCTATCCAACTGCCTCCCTCCATCTCTCACCCTCCCTCTCCCACTCCCACCCTCTCTCTCCCATTCCCTCCCTGTCCCACTCCCTCCCACACTTTCCATCTGCCTCCCTCCCTCCCTCTCTCCGTCCCCCTCTCTCTCCCTCTCATACTTCCTCCCTCCCTCCTTCTCCCTCCCTCCTTCTACCTCCCACTCCCTCCCTCTCTCCCTCCGTCTACTCCCTCTCCCTCCCTCCCCCTCCCTCCCTCTCCCTCCCCCTCCCTCCCTCTCCCTCCCTCCTTCTCCCTCTCTCCCTCCTTCCCTCTCCTGCTTCCAACCTCCCTCCCTCTGCCGCTCCTTCCCCCTCCCTCCCTCCTGCTCCCTCTCTCCCACCCTCCCTCTCCCTCCCTCCGTCTCACCTTACCTACCTGTCCCTCTAGCTCTCCCTCCCCCCCTCCGTCTACTCCCTCTCCCTCTCTCCCTCCCACCTTCTCCCTCTCTCCCTCCCTCTCCCTCTCTCCCTGCCTCCCTCTCCCGCTTCCAACATCCCTCCCGCTTCCTCTCCTTCCCCCTCTCTCCCTACCTCCCTCTCCCTCCCTCCCTCTCCCTCTCGCTCCCACGCTCCCTCCCTCCCTCTCCC